>NC_053393.1:535130810-535430810 GCF_905171765.1 Bufo bufo | reverse complement strand
TCTTGTGGACCTGATGTTACCAATATGTTCTTATATGATGTGATGTTGGGTTGTGATAACGTTTCGTTGTTATGGGGCAAGGTAGACACTTCTGCAGATAGTGACGAAACTCCTGCAGAACCTGTACTTGCCCGTGTAAATGAAGGTCTAAGGGAGCTGCACATTGACTGTCATGGGGAAAGAATATTGCCTATAGAAAACAATGGTGCTGATAAGAAACATGTGAATGATGCAGAAGTGCAGATAAATGTTGTGAGCACCGAGTGGAGCAATCCTACTCTGGTGAACGTGCAAGAAAGGGTAGCAGTCCTAGAGGGAGTATCACACGTACCAGAGGTGGACATGCAGTCTCCACAGTGTTTTATGGTCAATAAAGTAATGTCCCAGGTAGGGATTAACTCGGCAGTGCCTCTAGAAGTCAGTGTTAATAATGGAACCGGTGACATAGGCGATATATGCGCTGTGACCATTAGCAACTCCGAGAAGGAAGCTACCAAGTCAAGGTATTGCAAAATTCAGGTGGTCACTAGTAGCGACCAGACGACAGTTATACATGACGTGACGAGAGCTGAGTGGGGAGATGGCAGCCTAGTGTCTGAGACCCATACCCAGGCAGGGGTAGATGACCTGACACGTCAGTACAGCTGCAATCCTGAAGATTTTTCTCTCTCCACACAGTCCCTAGATATGATAGAGAAGGGACTAGATGTCTTCACAGAGTCACCGAAGAAGACTGCAGTAGATACAAAGTGCTTAAAGAGACCCTGCGTGAAGCCCCCACAGGGGGTAATGGTGATACTCCTACATCGGCTGCAGCAGAGCCAAGTGAAGAGCATCTGGAACAGGAGACCCTCTCCTCGGCTCGATCCCTTGAAGAAGCGCTTGAGGAGCGAGATGAATGTGAGAGGCTGAACAGACAACTCAGAGCAGGGATGGAAGAGCTCATGAGCTCAAAGGATGATGTCAGGAAGAACGTCTATGAGTTGAAGAAGTCTAAGCCAGAGCCTGTTAAGAATGGGTCTGGAGATGGTGGTGCCGACCGAGGCGGAGAAGACGGAAGATCTTTCTGCTCACCCAGCTGATGTGAATGCAGAGGCCAAGAGACTCGTGGCAATAAGTAGCCAGGACCTGGTCATGAAAGATGTTCCCTCTGCCGTTAGTGCCTTACAGAAAGCCAGCGGTCTGCTGGAGAAGGCAACGGAAGGAAACGAGTCTGGTGAAGATCCTGATGTCCCCAGTGCCTCCAACCTCGATGAGAAGGAGGAGGAGTTAAGATGGCAAGGATATGAGGCCAAGTCCGTGAAGGATAAAAAGGATAATAAAGAAATTGGAGACTCCAAAGAAATAGAGGCCAAAGAAGCTAAGGCAGAGGTCTTGAAATGGGAGAAAACCTTGGATGTCCCAGAGACCAAGGTTAGGGTGGAAAGAGCGACTGCTGAAGTGGGAACAGCCACTGAAGACGCAGAAGACTCTGAAGCTGGCTCCAAAGCCGAAGAAACCCCTGCTGAGAATAATGGAAAAGGGGTCCAGATGCGTGGAAAAGGAGCGAGACATAAGAAACCTTCTCTGCTGGAGGAGCCCCGCAAGGCAAAAGAGAAAGGGTCTGGACACGACCATGACTGGGAACAGTTCAGTCAAGAGTTGCTACAGTCCAAGAAAGGACGTGAGGGGCCTGTGCAAAAGCCAGAAAATTTAAAAAGACAGTACCTGCTCATGAGATGGGCAAGAAAATCCCAGAGGCCTTGTCAGCTCTGTAATAAACTCATGAGGGTGACAAACCAAGCGCTGTTGTCGTGGGTCTGGCAAAATAAAGGGAAGCCTCTGACGCTGACCACATCTTCCAGGAGGAAGGTTGAGCCAGGCGATGGCAAGAAAATGTGGATGCCCTGTCATGAGCATCCAGTTAGTACATGTGTTCACCCCCACAGGTTTGAACAGAGGGGGGGGATATGTGGCAATGTGAACATTGAGGTGGTGTTTCCCCAGGTTCCAGTCCGGGACTTAGGCCATGCTCATGTCCAGGGATCCTATTTAATCCTGCTACTGGATCTTGGGTGTGTCTCACTCTGGAGAGTGTGCAGACAGAGGCCTGGTGAGGCTCTGTCAGTGTGGTCTCAGCTAGGCAAGGCTGAGGGGACACGAGGCTAGGCAATAGCCTGGACTTTGGGGGACTTGCACACAGAAGGCTGGAGTGGCTCTGTGTGGTCTGAGCCGTGAGGGCTGAGAGACCACTATCCCCCAAGAGACACTGGTGTGGGAGCAGCCTGGAGGCTGCTGGAGGTTGGGCTGGGAAAGCCGCATCTCATCACGGGTGTGAACTGTGTTACGCTTTAGGTGAGTCAGGGAAACCTGTGTGTTTAGATAGGGCCCAGACGGGCAAGGTATTTTATTTTGGCTTTGTGTGTTTTTCATTATGCCGTGTGCCACAATAAAGCACAGTTTGGCCCCTAAATCCTGGTGTCTGTGAAGAAGTGTGTGATTGCAACCCCCCGGAAAAGAGCTAATCCCCCACAATACATATATGTTTTCCCAACCCCAGCACATTAGTTTGCTAATTCCAGATGTATGAAACGCAGGCCTAACTGTATCTAGTATATTGAACGCCAGATAAACTAACTTGGCCTTTTTTAAATAAAAAAAATTCCCTCACTGGAATACTTTCAGTCTTTTGACTGTATGGATTACAGATGGAATGACTGTTATATGTGAGTACCGCTTTCTTTGACAGATTCTAGTATGGGTACATATATGTTTTCCCAACCCCAGCACATTAGTTTGCTAATTCCAGATGTATGAAACGCAGGCCTAACTGTATCTAGTATATTGAACGCCAGATAAACTAACTTGGCCTTTTTTAAATAAAAAAAAAAAATCCCCTCACTGGAATACTTTATGGCTTTTCACTGTATGGATTACAGGTGGACTGGTATTAGTAGGGGTGACACAAGCACACCCAAGTCCCTGATGTAGGATTTCTATGGCACAGACCACTATTACAAGTGATTAATGGACGTTGGGAGAGATTGTGCTGCAGCACTAGTCCCAAGATAGCCGCCGCCTATCAGCCCAGTAACATGTGCCACAAAATGGTCTGCACAACCTTTAAAAAAAATAGCCTTGGACTGTGCTGCTAAATCGCTATTGGTCTGAATCCCAGGTGTAGATGTCTGACTTGTTTGGAGCTTTGGAATGCCCACTGTGGCAGCTTCTGCTGCAGCACTACAAGTCGCAAAATGGCGGCCGGCGGTCAGCCCAGGTACATGTGGATGGAAAAATCACTCTGGCCACTCTAAAAATAGCCAATCCCTATCAAAAAAGCAGCTCAGCTGCAGTTGTTCAGATGAATCACAGGTGGAGGAGAGAAATTTGCTTCCAGTTATTCAATTATCCCTGCCTATTCTCGCCCTAGCATCAGCTGCGTCTAACCCTGTTCTATTCACATCGGGAGTGAGCACGTCCCGACGTGCGCACAAGCTTATAAGAGGCTGAGTCACATGCTGCACTTGGCCAATCACAGCCTTGCCAATAGTAGGCATGGCTGCGATGGCATCTTAGGGCAAGTAGTATGATGCATGTTGATTGGCTGCTTTGCAGCCTTTCAAAATGCGCCAAAATACATGCCGAACGACGAACCCGAACCCGAACTTTTACGAAAAAGTTCGGGTTCGGGTCCGTGTCACGAACACCCCAAAATTCGGTACGGACCCGAACTATGCTCGAACTGTTCGCTCAACACTACTGCTGACACACTCCAGACACATGAGGTCTAGCATTGTCTTGCATTAGGAGGAACCCAGGGCCAACCGCACCAGCATATGGTCTCACAAGGGGTCTGAGGATCTCATCTCGGTACCTAATGGCAGTCAGGCTACCTCTGGCGAGCACATGGAATGCTGTGCGGCCCTCCAAAGAAATGCCACCCCACACCATTACTGACCCAATGCCAAACCGGTCATGCTGGAGGATGTTGCAGGCAGCAGAACGTTCTCCACGGCGTCTCAAGACTCTGTCACGTCTGTCACATGTGCTCAGTGTGAACCTGCTTTCATCTGTGAAGAGCACAGGGTGCCAGTGGCGAATTTGCCAATCTTGGTGTTCTCTGGCAAATGCCAAACGTCCTGCACGGTGTTGGGCTGTAAGCACAACCGCCACCTGTGGACGTCGGGCCCTCATATCACCCTCATGGAGTCTGTTTCTGACCGTTTGAGCAGACACATGCACATTTGTGGCCTGCTGGAGGTCATTTTGCAGGGCTCTGGCAGTGCTCCTCCTGTTCCTCCTTGCACAAAGGCGGAGGTAGCGGTCCTGCTGCTGAGTTGTTGCCCTCCTACGGCCTCCTCCACGTCTCCCGATGTACTGGCCTGTCTCCTGGTAGCGCCTCCATGCTCTGGACACTACGCTGACAGACACAGCAAACCTTCTTGCCCCAGCTCGCATTGATGCGCCATCCTGGATAAGCTGCACTACCTGAGCCACTTGTGTGGGTTGTAGACTCAGTCTCATGCTACCACTAGCATGAAAGCACCGGCAGCATTCAAAAGTGACCAAAACATCAGCCAGGAAGCATAGGAACTGAGAAGTGGCCTGTGGTCACCACCTGCAGAACCACTCCTTTATTGGGGGTGTCTTGCTAATTGCCTATAATTTCCACCTGTTGTCTATCCCATTTGCACAACAGCATGTGAAATTGATTGTCACTCAGTGTTGCTTCCTAAGTGGACAGTTTGATTTCACAGAAGTGTGATTGACTTGGAGTTACATTGTGTTCTTTAAGTGTTCCCTTTATTTTTTTGAGCAGTGTATATAATTCCATAGTTTTGATGGCTTCAGTGTGAATCTACAATTTTCATAGTCATGAAAATAAAGAAAACTCTTTGAATGAGAAGGTGTGTCGAAACTTTTGGTCTGTACATATATATATATATATATATACACTCACCAAAAGAATTATTAGGAACACCATACTAATACGGTGTTGGACCCCCTTTTTCCTTCAGAACTGCCTTAATTCTACGTGGCATTGATTCAACAAGTTGCTGATAGCATTCTTTAGAAATGTTGGCCCATATTGATAGGATAGCATCTTGCAGTTGATGGAGATTTGAGGGATGCACATCTGGATGTTTTTCCCTTTTCACACCATTCTTTGTAAACCCTAGAAATGGTTGTGCGTGAAAATCCCAGTAACTGAGCAGATTGTGAATACTCAGACCAGCCCGTCTGGCACCAACAACCATGCCACGCTCAAAATTGCTTAAATCACCTTTCTTTCCCATTCTGACATTCAGTTTGGAGTTCAGGAGATTGTCTTGACCAGGAGCACACCCCTAAATGCATTGAAGCAACTGCCATGTGATTGGTTGACTAGATAATTGCATTAATGGGAAATAGAACAGGTGTTCCTAATAATTCTTTAGGTGAGTGTATATATATATATTGTGGGGATTCGCTCTGGTAGACAGTGTGTGCAGACTCAGTACAGAGGCAAATTACTAGTTCTTACATCAAACTTCTGTGTTTATTCACACATAAAGCAAAAACAACACGTATTGGTGTTAGTTCACACACAATGGAAAGTCCACATAGCAAAAATTATCTTGATGGCAGTTCTGCCTCCAGCAGTCCATAGCAGGCTTTTAGGGGGCCCGTTTACCTTACAGACGAGTCTCAGCCCTCCAGCAAGGCACAAGCCTCAGATCCCAGCACACACACCTCCTGAGCTCTACTGTCAGACTGAGGTAATCTTCCTCACCTGGCAGTGCTGGCTACTTTTTAGGCCTGGCCAAACCCGGCCTGGAACATGGGGAGTAGTCACCCACCCAGCACTTTCACTACTTCCAGTAAGAGCCGTCCCGGGTCAGCTATACAGCCATACTAACTATTAAGGTGTCAAACAGCAACTGCTGCTGACACATAAAAAACGGCTCTTACTCCACCGAGTACCTATCATCCACGATGATTCCTTGTGCCTGCTTACAACATATCTATCTATCTATCTATATATATATATATATATATATATATATATATATATATATATATATACAGTACAGACCAAAAGTTTGGACACACCTTCTCATTCAAAGAGTTTTCTTTATTTTCATGACTATGAAGGCATCAAAACTATGAATTAACACATGTGGAATTATATACATAACAAACAAGTGTGAAACAACTGAAAATATGTCATATTCTAGGTTCTTCAAAGTAGCCACCTTTTGCTTTGATTACTGCTTTGCACACTCTTGGCATTCTCTTGATGAGCTTCAAGAGGTAGTCCCCTGAAATGGTGTCACGGCCATGGCTATGACCGTGACTCCTGAACCGCATGCGGTTGTCAGCGGTTTACTTTGGTTGTCAATCACAGGTGAGGGCTGTGGTATTTGCCTCACCTGTGGTTGCCGCTGGCAACAGTATGTATGTGGCAGCGTAGCAGTCTGAGCTGTGCCATTGCAGCTTGCTATGTTGTGCATGCGGTTTTGTGTGATGTGTGTAGGTGTGCACTTGCTCTTTATGTTATTGTGTGCACGTCCCCTTTAAGTGGTGTTTTCCCTTCCCTGGTGTTGGAAGGGTTAACTCTCTTCCCAGTGTGTGTGTGTGTGTCTCACTGGGTGTGTCCGACTGTGGGGTGTGGCTTCTTGGCATATAAAGCCTCACTGCTTTTGCAGGTCTGCAGGTTGCTTCAGCCATGCTTAGCTGAAAGCAGCCTCCTGTCTTTACTACCTGCCAGTAAGAGCCACCCCTGTGGTCATAACCATAATGTCTCATTAAGTTTATTTCTAGTTATGTGTGATGTCCGTTTGATGTTTTACATGTGTTTTTGTGCAGCTATGGATCTGGGTCCCTGTGTGGGGATGCGTTTGTGATCTGCACCCTGCTACACAGGGATCCAGTCAGCAAGGCTGTGGCAGGTAGGTGGAACTCTTTGTTCACCTGCCATATCCATAGAGCTGTTTATGTCTCCCCTTTTCCAGCAGCTTGGCCGTTGAGACTCCTGCTCCTCCGTGTCTAGGAGGAGTGGGTTGTCTTACTCAGCTCCTAGTTTAGGGCCATCTTGAGGGCTAGCAGGGACTTCTAGGTTCCGGAGCATGAGCCCTCCTACCATCAAGGTTGGCTCATGTAGCTAGGAGTCAGGGTCAGGTTAGGGATGCCTTTAGGAGGTGACCTGCTCCCTAATCCTGTCTTCATGGCCAAGCAGCCATAACATCACCGGGCTCCACACGGCTGAGGATTTCCCCCATCCTCAGCCGTGACAAATGGTCTTCCAACAGTCTTGAAGGAGTTCGCAGAGATGCTTAGCACTTGTTGGCCCTTTTGCATTCACTCTGCGGTCCAGCTCCCCCCAAACCATCTCGATTGGGTTCAGGTCCGGTGACTTTGGAGGCCAGGTCATCTGGCGCAGCAACCCCATCACTCTCCTTCATGGTCAAATAGCCCTTACTTTCAAAGTTTTCCCAATTTTTCGGCTGACTGACTGACCATTTCTTAAAGTAATGATGGACACTCGTTTTTCTTTACTTAGCTGCTTTTTTCTTTCCATAATACCAATTCTAACAGTCTATTCAGTAGGACTATCAGCTGTATATCCACCTGACTTCTCCTCAACGCAACTGATGGTCCCAACCCCATTTATAAGTCAAGAAATCCCACTTATTAAACCTGACAGGGCACACCTGTGAAGTGAAGACCATTTCAGGGGACTACCTCTTGAAGCTCATCAAGAGAATGCCAAGAGTGTGCAAAGCAGTAATCAAAGCAAAAGGTGGCTACTTTGAAGAACCTAGAATATGACATATTTTCAGTTGTTTCACACTTGTTTGTTATGTATATAATTCCACATGTGTTAATTCATAGTTTTGATGCCTTCAGTGTGAATCTACAATTTTCATAGTCATGAAAATAAAGAAAACTCTTTGAATGAGAAGGTGTGTCCAAACTTTTGGCCTGTACTGTATATATATTATACAGGGTAGGCCATTTATATGGATACACCTTAATAAAATGGGAATGGTTGGTGATAATAACTTCCTGTTTGTGGCACATTGGTATATGTGAGTGGGGAAACTTTTCAAGATGGGTGGTGACCATGGCGGCCATTTTGAAGTCGGCCATTTTGAATCCAACTTTAGTTTTTTTCAATCGGAAGAGGGTCATGTGACACATCAAACTTATTGGGAATTTCACAAGAAAAACAATGGTGTGCTTGGTTTTAATGTAACTTTATTCTTTCATGAGTTATTTACAAGTTTCTGACCACTTACAAAATGTGTTCAATGTGCTGCCCATTGTGTTGGATTGTCAATGCAACCCTCTTCTCCCACTCTTCACACACTGATAGCAACACCGCAGGAGAAATGCTAGCACAGGCTTCCAGTATTCGTAGTTTCAGGTGCTGCACATCTCGTATCTTCACAGCATAGACAATTGCCTTCAGATGACCCCAAAGATAAAAGTCTAAGGGGGTCAGATCGGGAGACCTTGGGGGCCATTCAACTGGCCCACGACGACCAATCCACTTTCCAGGAAACTGTTCATCTAGGAATGCTCGGACCTGACACCCATAATGTGGTGGTGCACTATCTTGCTGGAAAAACTCAGGGAACGTGCCAGCTTCAGTGCATAAAGAGGGAAACACATCATCATGTAGCAATTTTGCATATCAAGTGGCCTTGAGGTTTCCATTGATGAAGAATGGCCCCACTATCTTTGTACCCCATATACCACACCATACCATCAATTTTTTTGTTCCAACAGTCTTGGAGGGATCTATCCAATGTGGGTTAGTGTCAGACCAATAGCGGTGGTTTTGTTTGTTAACTTTACCATTCACATAAAAGTTTGCCTCATCACTGAACAAAATCTTCTGCGTGAACTGAGGGTCCTGTTCCAATTTTTGTTTTGCCCATTCTGCAAATTCAGTGCGCCGATCTGGGTCATCCTCGTTGAGATGCTGCAGTAGCTGGAGTTTGTAAGGGTGCCATTTGTGAGTAGCTAATATCCGCCGAAGGGATGTTCGACTAATGCCACTCTCCAGTGACATGCGGTGAGTGCTACGCTGTGGGCTCTTGCTGAATGAAGCTAGGACAGCCACTTATGTTTCTTCATTAGAGGCAGATTTCATGCATCCACATTTTGGCAAATCCAACACTGAACCAGTTTCACGAAACTTAGCAAGCAGTTTGCTAACTGTGGCATGGGAGATCGGTGGTCTCGTAGGATGTCTTGCATTGAAATCTGCTGCAATGACCCGGTTACTGCGTTCACCAGACATCAACACAATTTCTATCCGCTCCTCACGTGTTAACCTCAGCGACATGTCAATGGCTGTAAACAAAGAGAAACTTGTAAATAACTCATGAAATAATAAAGTTACATTGAAACCAAGCACACCATTGTTTTTTGTGTGAAATTCCCAATAAGTTTGATGTGTCACATGACCCTCTTCCTATTGAAAAAACAAAAGTTGGATTCAAAATGGCCGGCTTCAAAATGGCCGCCATGGTCACCACCCATCTTGAAAAGTTTCCCCCCTCACATATACTAATGTGCCACAAACAGGAAGTTAATATCACCAACCATTCCCATTTTATTAAGGTGTATCCATATAAATGGCCCACCCTGTACTGTCAGCTAGTTACCATGGGTTATCCTTAGGATTAAAAATGCTTAGGCAGTTGCCAAGTTTTCTTCTTTAAATCTGTCTCTTTGATGTATGAGGCTATTCCTATATTAGAGAAAATGTTGCTAGAGGGAAATCAAAACTTTTTTTTTTATTTACCAGACCACAAGACTACCCCATTGTGGTTTGCTGTTAGGTGGCAAGTACTTATTGTATACACGTCACATATTTCCAGGAGAACTGCATTGTTAGCAAATAAGGGCTTTCAGAATGGGCACAAGGGTGGTGGAAGAGGGGTTTGGGGGAATAAAAAACAAGTCCTTCATTCCTTGGTGGCAACCTGGGCACTCTAATGGAGTTTACTGCTTTGCTAAGAGGCTCCTCTTCTTTGTACCTTTTTAATATAGCATCCAATAGTGCATTTCATTGTATTTTCTGTTGGGACTAATGTGAGAAAACTTCTGTATGACTCCATATGAGATCAGAGTCATACATAGGCACACTATGGCGTCATAGACTTCTATAGGTGCTGGATCCGTACAACTCAGAGATTAGTGAAAGTTCTGTTTTCTCCTCTATTTAGCAAATGTTTCCCAACTACATCCTTATATACTGTATTTCATATTGTTTCCCTTCATGTAATTAAAATCCATTGTTTCCAGCACAGGTAACCTTTATACCTTCCCCTCTTTATTACAGCGATTTGATGAGACTGTAAACCAAATATAGATTCATGAAAAATATGGAATGAACCTGGTGTAATAAAGGAGGATGGGAGCGACACGTCTGCTCGAGGAATAATATCCTAATGAGGAACAGTAAAATACATATAACAGTAAATGTAACAACATGTCATTAGGAAAGGTTAGTGCGCTGCCAGCTCCTCAGTTTATGATATTAATTATGGCTTCTACATAGATTAATTTTATTAGTGTTGTAGAGCGACTCTTCTAATTACCACATTTAAAGCTTTGTCTTTCTTCTATTAGTTGACATGATATTTAACTAAGAGGCTCATCAAGCCCTGAACATGGTCATGTTTACTGAGAGCCATGGTAGCTGTGAATGTGACTTATTGGTAATGGAAAATATCATCACTGGTCTATGTATGGCAGCTTGCGGAGTCCCTACTGGACTCTACAGCTTTGTGTGCCAATGAATTGCTACTCCATGAGCCAATTTATTCTCCCCTTGGGGTAAGACCTCCATAATAAGACATGCAATGAAGAAAAAACTTTCATGAGATGTTTTGTAAAGGTCATTCATGTTAGTCTAAAGTTGATCAAAATGGAGAATTTCAACTAAAATTATCGTTCCCTCGGTATAATTTAACAAAGAATGATCACTGAACGATGACAGACCATTGTTGTCTGAAAACAAGTCCCTCAACTTTTATATTATGTGTATGATCACCTTAAGACTGGGATATCCAGGTACAGTCCTAGATCAGTACCATATGGATCCACAATACAATTTTCTACAGTTTACAATAAGGATGTCTGTCACCCTCAAAATTGGTTTCAAAATATGCTTCCAGCCATGTAAGATAAGGTGCCCTGAAACATCACCATACCTTTCTTGTAAAAATCCAACCCTCTGATCCTGAGAAATGTTTTGATGGCCCTCCCACCCCTGAACCCACTAAGATGTCCAATGATTCTTGGGTTGTCCTACTACTTGTGCAAACCATTCAGTATTGTTCAATTATTGAATTTCTATGGCTGGCTTTAGGAAAAGCTCCAGGTGGCCATGCATTGGTAGATGACTTCTGAAGGTTAAGCATCAGTGAGGAATTTCCTCAAACCATCTGAATTCTATCATCCTTGTTGAATACTATGTATGTATACCTACTTTGTTAAACCCTTTGTGGAAAAGGAAAGAACTGAAGACAATTGAGTTTGGAACATCTGTTGTCACACCTGAAAGAGATCCTATATAGTCTGGTCCAATCACACTAATAACCATAGTTTTTAGGTGAGCTGTAAACAGAAGATCGGAATGTTTTATGATGAGAGTTGATGGGTTGTTTGGGATATTTCCATACTAAGCATCCACCAGTAGTAGAGGATCAGTGACCATCATCACCTCTACTACTAAAAGTACCATATCATGTTCATTGCATTGGAACTCCAAACTTGTTGCCAAATTTCCATAGAGATCCCTGTGATCTTAATGGTCACACATAATTTTCGAACATAATAGATTATATGAAGCTGCTCTGAATATTATACGGGAAGAAGTCTATTGAAGATAGGTCCAAATGATATGGCTTTCACCCTGGTGTTACTGTCATTGATATGCTTTTAGCTCTTGGCCACTAGTGTATAGTATATTCTGGAGCTGTCAAGAGTTGGGTGAGCCACATGCAGGGACCCTGGGAGTCACTTCAGAACTCATTTGTGGTGCTAAAGCTGGTACTTATTACTTAATGCAAAGCACCATAAATGTATGGGGATGAAGCTGCGCCTGTGCCAGCAGCAGTGAATGTAAGCAGGACCATTCAGATGCAATGTTACCCTACTACAATGATGAGGTTCTGCGTCAACTTGGATCAACCCACATTTAACACCTTGAGTGAGGCATCTAAGTTGTTAAGCAGGAAGGAGCACTAAATTGCATCTACAATCTCACAATGCTAATGGGTTTCCATTAGAGATGAGCAACTTTCTTGAAATTAATTTCAGGTCCAATTTAGAGATGAGTGAATTTCTCAAAAATTAGATTTGGTCGGTTCACCGAATTTTTCGAAAATATTTGATTCAATCTGAATTAATTAATGGCGAATTGCGTTAAAAAACAACTATTTCATGGCTAGAGAGCCTTTCTAGTAGTGTAGAACACTGTGCCTTGCAGCAACACGCATAGTGTGTCAGTATGACATGCAGATGACAGGCGTCGCTCTTAGAATCACTTCACACTTCACTTATTTGGGCAGTAACTATTAACTATTAAACGCTTACACAAGTAGAGCACCCCGACAGAGTGGAGAGGGTGTCAGCAGTAAGTTTGTGTTGACATCACCGATTATTTTGCAGTTCCTCAGATCCGTCTACATAACCCCCCCAAAAAACAGATCCTGTCTGTTGAGCATCCGCCTTCACTCGGTCAGCATTTGGTCAGTAATCCATCAGTATTGCTAATGCCCAAAAAAAATAGGAGTGAATCCAAAACAGAGATGACAAGTGAATGGAATATTTTCATGTCTTCTGTGTTTTGTACCCACTCCTGCTTTTGGCTACCAAATCATAAGCGAATTCTGATGGGACCATACAGGTCTTAAAGCTGCTACACAGACATAATCCGTTGTGTGTCTCATAAATGATGATGTCAACCAGGCCAAAAATGCAAAATAGTGGCCCAGTCATGGGGTGGGGAGGGTGGGAACAGCATGAGAAGTCCACAGAATGGCCCAATGACATAGTGTGGAGGTTGCAGCAGCATCAGGAGACCACAGAGTGGCAAGGTGACATAGTGTGGAGGTGGCAGCAACATCAGGAGACCACAGAGTTGCAAGGTGACATAGTGTGGAGGTGGCGGCAGAAGCAGCAACATGAGGAGGCCACAGAGTGGCAAGGTGACATAGTGTGGAGGTGGCAGCAGCATCAGGAGACCACAGAGTGACCCGGTGACAGAGTGTGGAGGTGGGTGGCACTAACAGTACCCGCTGACGATGGTGGGTGTAGGAAGGAGAACTTGGCATCAGATGTCTGGCATCAGGCTGGTGGCAGAATCAGAATAGTAGCTGAGGCAGGTAGCCAGAAGAAACCGGTCTCTTTTGTCAAGGTTTGGGTGAGGCAGCATGGATGATCTAATCCGATGCATCAGGCATTGGTAGGTGGAAATCCCGGCTGATCCATGCCTGATTCATCTTGACAAAGGTCAGTCTATCCACATTTTGCGTGAAGCGGCGAGTTCTCTGATGGCCCCTGCCGCACCAAAAACCCGCTCTAATGCCACACTACTGGCCAGGCAGGACAGCTTTTCCAGGGCAAACTCTGCTAATTGCGGCCACAAATCCAGTTTGGCTGCCCAAGTAGTCCAGCGGATCTTCAATAATGGCTGGCAGGGTTTCACTCCAAGTATGCCACCGCCTGCTGGTTCAGGTTCTGCTCTGTCTAGCTGCTGGTGAGTAGTTTCTTCACTATGCGGGTCTAGACTCAGGCTGCTGCTGATGGAGCTGGTACTGCTCCTGCCACCCCACCCCCAAGCAGCCATGGCAAAGGACCGTGAGCGCAGAGGGCCCTCTCCCCAGTCAGACCTGCGAGAGGATGTACGATGGCACAGATAGGCAGCGGCCAACTGACTACATTTGTCCTCCCTCTCAGCGGGTGTAAAAAAGGCCCCAATTTTGGACCTGTAGCGAGGGTCTAACATGGTGGAGAGCCAGTAGTTATCCCTCTGGCGAATGGTGACAATTCAGCTGTCACTACTCAAGCTAGTGAGCATGCATCGGGCCATTTGTGCAAGTGACTCGGAGGGACTCCCTACCTCCATCTCCACTGCATACTGCCTTGGTGTGTCTGGGTCATCTGCCTCATCTTCATCATCTCCCTCTTGCTCCTCTCCTGTCACCTGTGTAGAAAAAACACCCATTTTGCTACACATTGCTTGTGCTCCAATGTCCTCCTCCTCCAGTTGAGCCCCCACAGGGCTCATGTGGCTGTGATATGCAGGCGCCATGTCTCCAGTCCCCTGACCAGCCAGATTTGCCAGAATCTTTTCCAGGATATGAATCAGTGGAATGACGTTGTTCATCCCGTAGGCCTGGCGACTGACAAATAAAATGGCATCCTTAAAGGGCACGAGCAAACGACAGGTGTCACACATGAGCAGCCACTGGCTAACATCGAAGTTACACAGTGGAGTCCCTCTGTCCGCCTGTATCATCAAGAAATCGTTTATGGCTAGGGATGAGCGAACCAGAACTTTATAGTTCGGGTTCGTACCGAATTGTGCGGTGTCCGTGACACGGACCCGAACCCGAACATTTTCGTAAAAGTCCGGGTTCGGGTTCGGTGTTCGGCGCTTTCTTGGCGCTTTTTGAAAGGCTGCAAAGAAGCCAATCAACAAGCGTCATACTACTTGCCCCAAGAGGCCATCACAGCCATGCCTACTATTGGCATGGCTGTGATTTGGCCAGTGCAGCATGTGACCCAGCCTCTATTTAAGCTGGAGTCACGTAGCGGCGCACGTCACTCTGCTCTGATCAGTGTAGGGAGAGGTTGCAGCTGCTGTTAGGGCGAGATTAGGCAGTGATTAACTCAGCAAAAACACTTAATTCAGTGATCGATCTACAGCTGTGGATCATTGAACTGCTGCTATTTAATTGCTCACTGTTTTTAGGCTGCCCAGAGCGTTTTTATGTCACTTTTTTCTTGGGTGATCGGCGGCCATTTTGTGTCTTGTGGTGCGCCAGCACAAGCTGCCACCAAGTCCATTTAACCATCAATAGTGTGGTTATTTTTTTGCTATATCCTACATCAGGGGATTGGCTGTGCTTGCTATTTTATTGAGGGGTAAAATACAATTGCCAAAGTAGCAGTACCCTAAATCTGGTGTTTTAGCTGTGGCTAGCCAATTGTAATACTGTCTGCTGTCTGGCAAAGGATATATTTTTGTTCTGGGTTGAAATACAATTCCCAAGTTAGCAATTCCCTAAATCAGTTGTTTCTGCTGTATCAGGCCAAGTTTAAATCGATCCATAAAAGGGTATATTAGATTTAAGGTGCGGATAGTGTCATCCTCAATAACTTCACACGCTACCGTGCATTTCCAAGTTTAATTCTGTCCGTAAACGTATACCTGTCACCCAGCGCCTAAATAATAGGCCTAAAATTTATATTCAGCTAAATCTGTGTTTATTGCTGAGGCTGGTCAATTCATTTAGTGTCCGCCAAAGCACAGTTTTTGTTCTGGTTTGAAATACAATTCCCAACTTAGCAATTCCCTAAATCAGTGGTTTCTGCTGTATCAGGCCAACTTTAAATCTATCCATAAAAGGGTATATTAGATTGAGGGTGCGGATAGTGTCCTCCTCAATAACTTCACACGCTACCGTGCATTTCCAAGTTTAATTCTGTCCGTAAACGTATACCTGTCATCCAGGGCCTAAATACTAGGCCTACAATTTATATTCAGCTAAATCTGTCGTTACTGCTGTGCCTGTATTAGTGTAATACGGTACCTAAATAGATAGCCAGATAGTGTTAGGTGTCTGTAAAAAAAGGCCTGAATTTGAATTCAATACATTGGGCCAAATAATTTTTTTCTTATTGTGGTGAACGGTAACAATGAGGAAAACATCTAGTAAGGGACGCAGACATGGTCGTGGTGGTGTTAGTGGACCCTCTGGTGCTGGGAGAGGACGTGGCCGTTCTGCCACAGCCACACGTCCTAGTGAACCAACTACCTCAGGTCCCAGTAGCCACCAGAATTTACAGCAATATTTGGTGGGGCCCAATGCCGTTCTAAGGATGGTAAGGCATGAGCAGGTACAGGAATTAGTCAATTGGGTGGCCGACAGTGGATCCAGCACGTTCACATTATCTCCCACCCAGTCTTCTGCAGAAAGCGCACAGATGGCGCATGAAAACCAAGCCCATCAGTCTGTCACTTCACCCCCATGCATATCAGGGAAACTGTCTGAGCCTCAAGTTATGCAGCAGTCTCTTATGCTGTTTGAAGACTCTGCTGGCAGGGTTTCCCAAGGGCATCCACCTAGCCCTTTCCCAGGGGTGGAAGAGATAGAATGCACTAACGCACAACCACTTATGTTTCCTGATGAGGACATGGGAATACCACCTCAGCACGTCTCTGATGATGACGAAACACAGGTGCCAACTGCTGCCTTTTTCTGCAGTGTGCAGACTGAACAGGAGGTCAGGGAGGAAGACTGGGTGGAAGACGATGCAGGGGACGATGAGTTCCTAGACCCCACATGGAATGAAGGTCGTGCCACTGACTTTCAGAATTCGGAGGAAGAGGCAGTGGTGAGACCGAGCCAACAGCGTAGCAAAAGAGGGAGCAGTGGGCAAAAGCAGAACACCCGCCGCCAAGAGAGTCTGTCTGCTACTGGCCACCACCATCTGGGACCGAGCACCCCAAAGGCAGCTTCAAGGAGTTCCCTGGCGTGGCAGTTCTTCAAACAATGTGCTGACGACAAGACCCGAGTGGTTTGCACGCTGTGCCATCAGAGCCTGAAGCGAGGCATTAACGTTCTGAACCTTAGCACAACCTGCATGACCAGGCACCTGCATGCAAAGCATGAACTGCAGTGGAGTAAACACCTTAAAAACAAGGAACTCACTCAGGCTCCCCCTGCTACCTCTTCTGCTGCTGCCGCCGCCTCGGCCTCTTCCTCCGCCTCTGGAGGAATGTTGGCACCTGCCGCCCAGCAACAGAGGATGTACCACCAACACCACCACCTCCGTCACCAAGCATCTCAACCATGTCACACGACAGTGTTCAGCTCTCCATCTCACAAACATTTGAGAGAAAGCGTAAATTCTCACCTAGCCACCCTCGATCCCTGGCCCTGAATGCCAGCATTTCTAAACGACTGGCCTATGAAATGCTGTCATTCAGGCTGGTGGACACAGACAGCTTCAAACAGCTCATGTCGCTTGCTGTCCCACAGTATGTTGTTCCCAGCCGCCACTACTTCTCCAAGAGAGCCGTGCCTTCCCTGCACAACCAAGTATCCGATAAAATCAAGTGTGCACTGCGCAACGCCATCTGTGGCAAGGTCCACCTAACCACAGATACGTGGACAAGTAAGCACGGCCAGGGACGCTATATCTCCCTAACTGCACACTGGGTAAATGTAGTGGCGGCTGGGCCCCAGGCGAAGAGCTGTTTGGCGCACGTCCTTCCGCCGCCAAGGATCGCAGGGCAACATTCTTTGCCTCCTCCTCCTCTTCTTCCACCTGCTCATACAGTCAGCCACACACCTTCACCACCAACTTCAGCACAGCCCGGGGTAAACGTCAGCAGGCCATTCTGAAACTCATATGTTTGGGGGACAGGCCCCACACCGCACAGGAGTTGTGGCGGGGTATAGAACAACAGACCGACGAGTGGTTGCTGCCGGTGAGCCTCAAGCCTGGCCTGGTGGTGTGCGATAATGGGCGAAATCTCGTTGCAGCTCTGGGACTAGCCGGTTTCATGCATATCCCTTGCCTGTCGCATGTGCTGAATTTGGTGGTGCAGAAGTTCATTCACAACTACCCCGACATGTCAGAGCTGCTGCATAAAGTGCGGGCCGTCTGTGCGCGCTTCCGGCGTTCACACCCTGCCGCTGCTCGCCTGTCTGCGCTACAGCGTAACTTCGGCCTTCCCGCTCACCGCCTCATATGCGACGTGCCCACCAGGTGGAACTCCACCTTGCACATGCTGGACAGACTGTGCGAGCAGCAGCAGGCCATAGTGGAGTTTCAGCTGCAGCACGCACGGGTCAGTCGCACTGCGGAACAGCACCACTTCACCACCAATGACTGGGCCTCCATGCGAGACCTGTGTGCCCTGTTGCGCTGTTTCGAGTACTCCACCAACATGGCCAGTGGGGATGACGCCGTTATCAGCGTTACAATACCACTTCTATGTCTCCTTGAGAAAACACTTAGGGCGATGATTGAAGAGGAGGTGGCCCAGGAGGAGGAGGAGGAGGAAAAGAGGTAATTTTTAGCACTTTCAGGCCAGTCTCTTAGAAGTGACTCAGAGGGAGGTTTTTTGCAACAGCAGAGGCCAGGTACAAATGTGGCCAGCCAGGGCCCACTACTGGAGGACGAGGAGGACGAGGATGAGGAGGAGGTGGAGGAGGATGAGGATGAAGCATGTTCACAGCGGGGTGGCACCCAACGCAGCTCGGGCACATCACTGGTGCGTGGCTGGGGGGAAACGCAGGACGATGACGATACGCCTCCCACAGAGGACAGCTTGTCCTTACCTCTGGGCAGCCTGGCACACATGAGCGACTATATGCTGCAGTGCCTGCGCACCGACAGCAGAGTCGCCCACATTTTAACGTGTGCGGACTACTGGGTTGCCACCCTGCTGGATCCACGGTACAAAGACAATGTGCCCACCTTACTTCCTGCACTGGAGCGTGATAGGAAGCGAGTACAAGCGCACATTGGTAGACGCGCTACTGAGAGCATTCCCAAATGTCACAGGGGAACAAGTGGAAGCCCAAGGCGAAGGCAGAGGAGGAGCAAGAGGTCGCCAACGCAGCTGTGTCACGGCCAGCTCCTCTGAGGGCAGGGTTAGCATGGCAGAAATGTGGAAAAGTTTTGTCAACACGCCACAGCTAACTGCACCACCACCTGATACGGAACGTGTTAGCAGGAGGCAACATTTCGCTAACATGGTGGAACAGTACCTGTGCACACCCCTCCACGTACTGACTGATGGTTCGGCCCCATTCAACTTCTGGGTCTCCAAATTGTCCACGTGGCCAGAGCTAGCCTTTTATGCCTTGGAGGTGCTGGCCTGCCCGGCGGCCAGCGTTTTGTCTGAACGTGTATTCAGCACGGCAGGGGGCGTCATTACAGACAAACGCAGCCGCCTGTCTACAGCCAATGTGGACAAGCTGACGTTTATAAAAATGAACCAGGCATGGATCCCACAGGACCTGTCCATCCCTTGTGCAGATTAGATATTAACTACCTCCCCTTAACAATATATTATTCTACTCCAGGGCACTTCCTCATTCAATACTATTTTTATTTTCATTTTACCATTATATTGCGGGGCAACCCAAAGTTGAATGAACCTCTCCTCTGTCTGGGTGCCGGGGCCTAAAAATATCTGACAGTGGCCTGTTCCAGTGTTGGGTGACGTGAAGCATGATTCTCTGCTATGACATGAAGCCTGAATCTCTGCTATGGGACCTCTCTCCTCTTTCTGGGTGCCGGGGCCTAAATATCTGACAATGGACTGTTCCAGTTTTGGCTGACGTGAATCCTGATTCTCTCCTATGACATGAAGATTGATTCTCTGCTTCCAGTTTTGGCTGACGTGAAGCCTGATTCTCTGCTATGACATGAAGACTGATTTCTCTGCTGACATGAAGCCAGATTCTCTGCTATGGGACCTCTCTCCTCTGTCTGGGTGCCGGGGCCAAACTATCTGACAGTGGCCTGTTCCAGTGTTGGGTGACGTGAAGCATGATTCTCTGCTATGACATGAAGCCTGAATCTCTGCTATGGGACCTCTCTCCTCTTTCTGGGTGCCGGGGCCTAAATATATGACAATGGACTGTTCCAGTTTTGGCTGACGTGAAGCCTGATTCTCTGCTATGGGACCTCTCTCCAATTGATATTGGTTAATTTTTATTTATTTTATTTTTATTTTAATTCATTTCCCTATCCACATTTGTTTGCAGGGGATTTAACTACATTTTGCTGACTTTTGCAGCCCTCTAGCCCTTTCCTGGGCTGTTTTACAGCCTTTTTAGTGCCGAAAAGTTCGGGTCCCCATTGATTTCAATGGGGTTCGGGTTCGGGACGAAGTTCGGGTCGGGTTTGGATCCCGAACCCGAACATTTCCGGGAAGTTCGGCCGAACTTCTCGAACCCGAACATCCAGGTGTTCGCTCAACTCTATTTATGGCCTTTCTCTGGTCATACAGTCGGTCCAACATATGGAGGGTGGAAACGTCGCATATCAGCCTATGTTGGCGGACGCCGTTCTGCCGCTGTAGCTCAAGGAGGGTGTGCTTGGCGGTGTACTTGGCTGAAGTGCATGTAAAGTTTCCTGGCCATATTTAGGATGTCTTGTAGATGGGTGGAAGACTTCAGGAAACGCTTGACAACCAGATTGAAAAGGTGCACCATGCAGGGTGCATGGCTTAGCCCTCCTTGATGCAGCGCCGACACCATGTTCTTCCCTTTGTCGGTCACCATAGTTCCGATTTCAAGTTGTTGCGAAGAAAGCCAGGATTCAATTTCTTGATGAAGGACGTGGAGTTGAGCGGACACCTGGAAGTTCGGGTTCGACAGGTTCGGCCGAACTTTGCAAAAAAGTTCGAGTTTGGGACCCGAACTTGACCCCGAACCCATGGGGACCCCAACTTTGAAGCACTAAAGTGGCTCTAAAAAAGTCATGGAAAGGGCTAGAGTGCTGCAAAATGCAGCAAAATGTGGTTAAGAGCATGGCAAGTGCTCTGCAAACAAATGTGGATATGGAAATGGCTTAAAATAATAATCTTGATCTAGGAGGAGAAGGTCCATATGGAGTAGGAGGTTGAGGAGGCGGTGGATGCGGCGGTGTAGGAGGAAGCGGCGGTAGAGGAGGAGGCAGTCAACACTAGTTTTTGGTTTTGTTTTTTATTTTATAATTTTTAATTTTTTTTGTTTAAATTTGAGTAGACCCCAAAACATTGGGAAATATAAAAAATAAAACAAAGAGAAAGAACGCCGGAGTACAACAATGGCTGGGTGAGGCCGGTATACCTGTATATTCTGCACAAGTACAGACAAATCCTGTGGGATCCCTGCCTGGTTCATTTTAATGAACATGAGCTTGTCCACATTGGCTGTGGACAGGCGGCTGCGCTTGTCTGTGATAACCCCCTCCTGCCGTACGAAATAAACAATACACAGACAATACACTGGCTGCAGGGTAGGCCAGCACTTCCAAGGTGTAAAGGGAAAGTTAAGGCCATGTGCCCAATTTGGAGACCCAGAAGTTGAAGGGGGCAGACCCATCAGTCAGTACGTGTAGGCGTGTACACACATACTGCTCCACCATGTTGCACGTCCCCGTGATGTCCACGAGATAACTTCTGCCTGATCACACATCTCCGTGATGTCCACGATCCAATTGGATAGCTTTTCTATCAACTTTCGATGTTCTTTTATGCGCCTACCATGGTGATCACGGGTAACGGGGAATCAGGGTTCCATGCCGTAGAGGGAGCCTGAGAAAGAGATACCACATCCAAGGGAGGTCAATGGATGAAATCTGATTGGGTGGAGATGTGGGACAAGTTATTAAAGCAGAAAAATCGAAGGAAGGCAGGAGGCGCACGGCAATTACCCACTCCCGACTCGGGGAGGTAGTGACGATAGATAACAATACTCCTAAGATGCCCTGTTATTGGAATGAGTAATAAAAAAAGTACAGGGAATGTCACTGCGGTATTTTGGATTAGGAAACGTTATACAGGAGAGGCCCTGCTGCCGCTTTGTTGACTCTAGATAACTTCTGCCTGATCGCACGTCCACGATACATTTGGATTTCTTCCCTATCAACTTTCGATGTTCTTTTATGCGCCTACCATGATGATCACGGGTAATGGGGAATCAGGTTTTCATGACGGAGAGGGAGCCTAAGAAAGGGATACCACATCCAAGGGAGGTCAATGGCTGAAATCTGATTGGGTGGAGAGGGTGGGTCAAGTTATTAAATTAATTTCAGCACATGCGCCAGGCAAGGGATGTGCGTCAAACCGGCTAGGCCTAGAGCTGCTACGAGATTTCGCCCATTATCGCACACCACCAGGACGGGCTTGAGGCTCACTTGCACCAAAAACTCATCTGTCTGTTGTTCCATGCCCGTCCACAGCTCCTGCGCGGTGTGGGGTTTGTCCCCCAAACAGATAAGTTTCAAAACTGCCTGCTGTCATTTACCCTTGGCTGGGCTAAAGTTGGTGGTGAAGGTGTTACGCTGACCGGATGAGGAGGCGGTAAAGGATGAGAAAGCGGAGTAGGAGGAGGAAGCAACAGGAGGCAAAGAGAAACGCCCTGCAATCCTCGGTGGTGGAAGGACATGCGCCAAACTGCTATCCGCCTCAGGCCCAGCCGCCACTGCATTTACCCAGTGTGCTGTTAGGGAGATATAATGTCCCTGACCGTGCTTACTGGTCCACGTATCCGTAGTTAGGTGGACCTTGCCACAGATGGCGTTGCGCAGTGCACACCTGATTTTGTCCCCCACTTGGTTGTGCAGGGAAGGGATGGCTCGCCTGGAAAAATAGTGGCGGCGGGACACAACCTACTGTGGGACAGCCACTGCCATCATATTCTTAAAACTGTCCGTGTCCACCAGAAAGAATGACAGCATTTCAAAGGCCAGTAATTTGGAAATGCTGGCATTCAGGGAAAGGGATCGCGGGTGGTTAGGGGGATACTTCCTCTTCCGCTCCAGTGTTTGTGAGATAGACAGCTGAATGCTTCCATGGGACATTGTGGAGATGCTTGGTGACCGAGGTGGTGGCGTTGCTGCACATCCTCTGTTTGCGGGGTGGCAGGTGTCACTGTCACTCCAGAGGGGGATAAAGAGGCTGAGACTGCAGCAGAAGAGGAAGCAGGAGGAGCCAGAGACCTTTCTTGGTTTTTGAGGTGTCTACTCCACTGCAGGTCATGCTTCGCAGTTAGATGCCTGTTCATGCTGGTTGTGCTCAGGTTGAGAACGTTTATGCCTCGCTTCAGGCTCTGATAGCACAGCGTGCAAACCACTCGTGTCTTGTCGTCAGCACATTGTCTGAAGAACCGCCACGCCAGGGAACTCCTTGGAGCTGGCTTTGGTGTGCTCGGTCCCTTGGCGCGGTGGGCAGTAGCAGGCGTACTGTCTAGGGGATGGCCGCTCCGCTTTTGCACCCTGCTCCCTCATTTGCTGTGCTGGTGGCTCTGTGCGATCACTGCCTTTTCCTCCGAACTACACAGGTCACTCGCATGACCTTGATTCCATGTGGGGTTGAGGACCTCATCGTCCTCCACATCATCTTCCACCCAGTCTTCACCCCTGCCCTCCTTGTCGGTCTGCACACTGCAGAAAGCCACAGCAGTTGGCACCTGTGTTTCGTCATCATCCAAGACATGCTGCGGTGGTCCTCCCATGTACTTATCCTGAAACATAAGTGGTTGGGCATCGGTGGGCTCAATCTCTTCCACTTCTGGGGCAGGGCTATGTGGATGGCCCTGGGAAACCATGCTAGCAGAGTCATCAAAAAGCAGAAGAGACTGGTGCATGACTTGGGGCTCACACTGCTTGGCTGATTTGCAAGGGGGTGAGGTGAAAGACTGATGGCCATGGGCTGCAGGTGCCAACTCTGATCTTTCAGCAGGGGACCGGGTGGGAGACAATGTGAAGGAACTGGAGGCACTGTTAGCCACCCAATCTATTATCGCCTGTACTTTTTCTGGCCTCACCATTCGTAGAGCGGCATTCGGGCCTACCAAATAACGCTGAAGGTTCTGTCGCCTACTCGCACCTGAGGAAGGGGTTTCACTTGTGCGTGTAGCTGGCACAGATCGACCACGTCCTCTCCCTGCAACAGGAGCTCCACCAACACCAGCAGCACCACGACCAGGGCCACGTTCCTTATTTGACACTCTCCTCATTCTTTGCGTTCACCCACCAAACTAACAGATGGTTTATGTCAGGCGACAATGTAACCACCAATAGTCAACAATTAAGTTCACTGACAGTAAGGCAGTGCCGGTGTCATAAAGAGGAAAAATTTATTGAGGTCACACAACAGTGTGACAAGCGAATTTAATATAATTACTGTACTTCACGGTCGCAAAAAAATTTGAATTTGTCAACCAACAATGTAACAGCAGTATTGACTGGTTTTATTGGACTGTCAGAAATGCAGCGCAGGCTGGTTTATAGGAAAAGGTCATAAATTGATGAAAACACTACAGAAATGGTTCAGGAACAGCATGGGGAGGATGTTTGGATGCATCTTGGACTCCCAGGTCGCTGCTGGGAACGATGTTGTCCGAGTAGTATGCCACTTTTACAGACTGACAATAATATGCCCAAAACCAAAGATAAAATTGATTTTAGCAAAAAAAAAATTTCAAGTATTAATACATAGAAACATAGAATGTGTCGGCAGATAAGAACCATTTGGCCCATCTAGTCTGCCCGAAATACTGAGTACTATGGCTAGCCCCTGGCCCTATCTTATATGAAGGATGGCCTTATGCCTATCCCATGGATGCTTAAACTCCTTCACTGTATTTGCAGCTACCACTTCTGCAGGAAGGCTATTCCATGCATCCACTACTCTCTCAGTAAAGTAATACTTCCTGATATTACTTTTAAACCTCTGCCCCTCTAATTTAAAACTATGTCCTCTTGTAGCAGTTTTTCTTATTTTAAATATTCTTTCCTCTTTTACCTTGTTGATTCCCTTTATGTATTTAAAAGTTTCTATCATATCCCCTCTGTCTCGTCTTTCTTCCAAGCTATACATGTTAAGGTCCTTTAATCTTTCCTGGTAAGTTTTATCCTGCAATCCATGTACCAGTTTAGTAGCTCTTCTCTGAACTCTCTCCAAAGTATCAATATCCTTCTGGAGATATGGTCTATAGTACTGAGCACAATACTCCAAATGAGGTCTCACTAGTGCTCTGTAGAGCGGCATGAGCACCTCCCTCTTTCTACTGGTAATTCCTCTCCCTATACAGCCAATCATTCTGCTAGCATTTCGTGCTGCTCTATGACATTGTCTGCCTACCTTTAAGTCTTCTGAAATAATGACCCCTAAATCTCTTTCCTCAGATACTGAGGTTAGGACTGTATCACTGATTTTATATTCTGCTCTTGGGTTTTTACGCCCCAGGTGCATTATCTTGCACTTATCAACATTCAATTTTAGTTGCCAGATTTTTGACCATTCCTCTAGTTTTCCTAAATCCTTTTCCATTTGGTGTATCCCTCCAGGAACATCAACCCTGTTACAAATCTTTGTGTCATCAGCAAAAAGACACACCTTACCATCGAGGCTTTCTGCAATTTCACTGATAAAGATATTAAACAATATGGGTCCCAGAACAGATCCCTGAGGTACCCCGCTGGTAACAAGACCTTGGTCTGAATATACTCCATTGACTACATGTCATGGTCTTACCTGCTTGCTGCTCTCCTTCGTTTGACATGTGCTGGCGGCCATCTTGGGTCCTGGGTTTCTTGTAGCCTTCCACCCTGCGGCTCCTCCTTCCCCTGGGAGGAGCTGGATGCCTAGCTCATAGATATAGGAGGTCTGTGGCTTCAGTTCCTTGCTTGGTCCTCTTGTGTTCACATGCTTCTAAGACTGCTGCTGCTTCTGGTTCCTGATCCTGGCTTCGTCTGACTACCCTGCTGGTTCCTGATCCTGGCTTCGTCTGACTACCCTGCTGGTTCCTGATCCTGGCTTCGTCTGACTACCCTGCTGGTTCCTGATCCTGGCTTCGTCTGACTACCCTTCTGGTTCCTGACCTCTGGCTTCGCAAAGACTCTGCTCGGTTTCACCATCCGTTTGGACTTTTGCTTTACAGCTTTATTTTCAATAAAGCCTTCTTATTTTCACTCATCTCTTGTTGTACGTCTGGTTCATGGTTCCGTGACATTAGGACCAAGCCATGAATTCTGACGGTACAGGGCCATCCTCGCTACCCACGCTGGTTGCCAGACTTGATCAGCAGGATCACCTGTTGGGTCGGTTCGCTGTGGCGTTGCAAACCCTGCTTGAACGCACGGCTCATTTCGCTCCCGTTGCCGATGGGTCGGTTGTCGCTCCTGGGCTCGCTCCTACTGCCGCTCCGGTTGTTGCGCCAGAGTCTACCCTGACACCTGTTGTTGCGCCTGCGGTGTTTCGGGGTATGACCGGTTCTGCCCCTCTTCCACAGCGCTTTGGGGGAGAGCCAACTCAGTGCCGAGGTTTCCTTAACCAGGTGGGCATTTATTTCGAGTTGCTGCCACATGCCTTTCCTACTGAGAGATCAAAGGTGGGCTTCTTGATCTCGCTGCTCTCGGACAAGGCCTTGGCCTGGGCCAGCCCTTTATGGGAGAACAACAATCCGGTGGTTGCCGAGTTTTCCGGTTTTGTTGCTTCTCTTCGGAAGGTATTCGATGTGCCGGCTCGTGCTGCCTCTGCTGCGAAGCTCCTTATGTCCATCAGACAGGGTTCACGATCCGTAGCTGAATACGCCATTGAGTTTCGTACCCTGGCAGCAGAGGTGGGCTGGAATAATGAGGCTCTGGTCGCTGCTTTCTCTCATGGTCTCTCGGATGCCTTGAAGGATGAGGTTGCAGCTAAGGACCTACCAGTTGAGCTCGAGTCTCTTATTTCTTTCCTGATTTTGATTGACACCAGACTCAGGGAGAGACCTTCCTTTAAGGAGAACCTGCGGAGGTCTTCTAACAGATTGGTGCCTACGTTTGCTGTCCCACCCGTGCCTCCCTCTCCTCCCACGCCTCCTGGGGATGACTTGTCTGGGGGTGAACCCATGCAGCTGGGGTTTGCTCGCCTGTCCGAGGGGGAGAGGGCACTCCGGAGACGCGAGGGCCGATGCATGTACTGTGGTCTCGGTGGGCATTTTCGGTTGGCATGTCCGAACCGTCCGGGAAACGCTCGTACCCTGAGATCCTGTCGGGGGCAGATCTTGGGTGGAGTCTCCTCGTCCCCGGTTTCCCGTGTTGACAAACCACTGATCACTGTTGTCCTCTCCTGGGTCGGGGGCTCGGTTACGACCCAGGCGTTGGTGGACTCTGGTGCTGGTGGTTTGTTCATTGATAGTGTGTTCGCTGCCGCCAATTCCATTCCTCTGCAGGCTCGAGGTTCCCCACTGGCTCTTGAGGCGATAGACGGCAGACCCCTTCTGCCGCCACACGTGACTCATGAGACCCTTCCAGTGGGGATAGCCATTGGTGCCGTTCACAGAGAGTCGGTCTGCCTCCAGGTTATTTCGTCTCCACACTACTCGGTGGTCTTGGGGTACCCCTGGCTCCAGAAGCATAATCCGACTTTCGATTGGAGATCGGTCGAGATCCTCTCGTGGTCACCGCAGTGTGGGGCTAGTTGCATCCATGGGTCTGTCAAGTTGCTGTGTACTTCCTCGGACTCTCTGTTGCCTCCTGAATACGAGGAGTACCGGGATGTATTCGATAAGGTGCGCGCGGTTGCCCTACCTCCGCACCGCCCATACGATTGTGCCATAGAGTTACAATCTGGTGCCGTTCCTCCTCGTGGCAAAGTCTATCCACTGTCGGTAGCGGAGAATGAGGCCATGGAGGAGTACGTGAAGGAGGCGCTTTCACGCGGACACATTCGCAAATCTTCGTCCCCGGCAGGGGCTGGATTTTTCTTTGTGAAAAAGAAGGGCGGTGAGTTGAGGCCTTGCATCGATTACAGGGGTCTCAATCGCATCACGATCAAGAACGCTTACCCGATACCCTTGATTTCCGAGCTGTTCGATCGCCTTAAAGGGGCCACGGTCTTTACCAAACTCGACCTGAGGGCGGCATATAACCTGGTAAGGATCAAGGCGGGCGATGAGTGGAAGACCGCGTTTAACACCAGGACCGGTCATTACGAATCCTTGGTTATGCCCTTTGGGTTGTGCAATGCGCCCGCAGTCTTTCAGGAATTCATCAACGATGTTTTCCGTGACCTGTTGCAGCAGTGTGTGGTAGTCTATTTGGATGACATCTTGGTATATTCTGAATCCATGGAGGCCCACATTCTGGATGTCAGACGAGTGTTGCAACGGTTACGAGAGAACAAGCTGTTCGGTAAGCTTGAGAAATGCGAATTTCACCGATCCCAGGTAACCTTCTTAGGTTACATCATTTCCGCTGAGGGGTTCTCCATGGATCCTGAGAAGGTTTCGGCTGTCTTACAGTGGCCCCAGCCCAGTGGTCTTCGTTCCCTGCAGCGCTTTTTGGGCTTCGCCAATTATTATCGGAAGTTCATCAGGGACTTTTCCATGCTGGCCAAGCCTCTCACGGATCTGACCAGGAAGGGCAGTAATTCCCAGGTCTGGCCGCTCGAGGCCATCCGAGCTTTTGAGGCCCTAAAGTCCGCCTTTGTGTCGGCTCCGATTCTGTCGCATCCCAACCCTGGGTTGCCCTTTGTCCTCGAGGTGGACGCGTCTGAGACGGGAGTAGGCGCCCTTCTGTCTCAGCGTAGAACACCAGAGGGTCCTCTGCTTCCTTGTGGGTTTTACTCCCGGAAACTGTCTTCCGCGGAGTGCAACTATCAGATTGGTGACAGGGAGTTATTGGCCATCGTGCAGGCCCTTAAAGAATGGAGGCACTTGCTCGAGGGTTCGGTGGTTCCGGTTCTCATCCTGACGGACCACAAGAATCTGACCTACCTTTCTGAGGCCAAGAGATTGACACCACGTCAGGCCAGATGGGCTCTGTTCTTGTCACGTTTTAATTACGTGGTCTCCTACCTACCCGGTTCCAAGAACATCAGGGCGGATGCCTTATCACGGCAGTACTCCGAGCTGTCCAGGGAGGAGTCGATTCCGACTTCGGTCATACCTCCGAATCAGATCCTGGCCGCCATTCGCACCAGCCTGACCTCTCCCCTGGGTGAGCAGATTTTGGCGGCTCAATCTGGTGCTCCCTCTGGGAGACCCAACGGCAGATGTTTTGTGCCTGAGGAGTTGCGCACTCGGTTGTTGCGAACCTACCATAACTCCAAGACCGCGGGGCATCCTGGAAAGAATCAGCTGTCCTGGGCTGTTTCACGTCTGTTCTGGTGGCCTTCCCTACGTTCCGACATCGCCGCATATGTAGCGGCATGCTCCGTTTGTGCCCAGAGTAAGTCCCCTCGGCACCTTCCGTTGGGCCTTCTGCAACCCATAGCCACCGGGGAGCGCCCATGGTCACACCTGGGGATGGATTTCATTGTGGACCTCCCTGCATCCCGAGGCCATACGGTCATTCTCATGATTGTGGATCGGTTTTCCAAAATGTGCCACTGTGTTCCTCTCAAGAAGTTACCCTCTGCACAAGAGTTGGCCACGATTTTTGCCAGGGAGGTCTTCCGGTTGCACGGTTTGCCTAAGGAGATTGTGTCGGATCGGGGGAGTCAGTTTGTGTCCAGGTTCTGGCGCGCCTTTTGCTCCCAGTTGGGGATTCATCTCTCCTTCTCCTCGGCCTACCACCCTCAGTCCAATGGGGCCGCAGAACGATCCAATCAGGCCTTGGAGCAATTCCTTCGTTGCTATGTCTCCGATCACCAAGACAATTGGGTTGACCTCCTGCCTTGGGCTGAGTTTGCCAGGAACACGGCGGTGAACTCTTCCTCTGGGACGTCTCCCTTCATGGCCAATTATGGGTTCCAACCTGCCGTGTTACCGGAGGTATTCTCTCCCCAGGATATTCCGGCTGTGGAGGATCACCTTTCCGTCCTACGTGCTTCTTGGGTACAGATCCAGAAGTCCCTTGAGGTCTCTGCGCAGCGCCAGAGATTCCAGGCTGATCGCAGACGAGCGCCTGCTCCTTCCTACCAGGTCGGAGACCGTGTATGGTTGTCCACCCGCAACCTCAACCTTCGAGTGCCCACTCCCAAGTGGTTATGGTCCAGAGGAGCGTTCCTGGGTTCCCTCCGCAGATGTCCATGCTCCTGCCTTGCTCCGAGCCTTCCACGCACGCTTCCCTCAGAAACCGTTTTGTGCTCCGCGGAGGAGGGGCCCTTGAGGGGGAGGTACTGTCATGGTCTTACCTGCTTGCTGCTCTCCTTCGTTTGACATGTGCTGGCGGCCATCTTGGGTCCTGGGTTTCTTGTAGCCTTCCACCCTGCGGCTCCTCCTTCCCCTGGGAGGAGCTGGATGCCTAGCTCATAGATATAGGAGGTCTGTGGCTTCAGTTCCTTGCTTGGTCCTCTTGTGTTCACATGCTTCTAAGACTGCTGCTGCTTCTGGTTCCTGATCCTGGCTTCGTCTGACTACCCTGCTGGTTCCTGATCCTGGCTTCGTCTGACTACCCTGCTGGTTCCTGATCCTGGCTTCGTCTGACTACCCTGCTGGTTCCTGATCCTGGCTTCGTCTGACTACCCTTCTGGTTCCTGACCTCTGGCTTCGCAAAGACTCTGCTCGGTTTCACCATCCGTTTGGACTTTTGCTTTACAGCTTTATTTTCAATAAAGCCTTCTTATTTTCACTCATCTCTTGTTGTACGTCTGGTTCATGGTTCCGTGACACTACAACCCTCTGTTGCCTGTCCCTCAGCCACTGCCTAATCCATTCAACAATATGGGAGTCCAAGCACAAAGACTGCAATTTATTGATAAGCCTTCTGTGTGGGACAGTATCAAAAGCCTTACTGAAGTCTAGATAAGCGATGTCTACTGCACCTCCTCCATCTATTATTTTAGTCACCCCATCAAAGAAATCAATAAGATTAGTTTGACATGATCTTCCTGAAGTAAACCCATGCTGTTTTTCATCTTTCAATCCATGGGATTTTAGATGTTCCACAATCCTCTCCTTAAGTATGGTTTCCATTAATTTCTCCACTATTGATGTCAGGATTACTGGCCTATAGTTGCCCGATTCCTCCCTACTACCTTTCTTGTAAATGGGCACAACATTTGCTAATTTCCAATCTTCTGGGACGACTCCTGTTGCCAGTGATTGGTTAAATAAATCTGTTAATGGTTTTGCTAGTTCACCGCTGAGCTCATTTAATAGCTTTGGGTGTATCCCATCAGGCCCCTGTGACTTATTTGTATTGATTTTAGACAGCTGACTTAGAACCTCTTCCTCTGTAAAGACACATGCATCAAAAGATTCATTAGTCTTCTTTCCTAACTGAGGTCCTTTTCCTTCATTTTCCTTTGTAAAGATTGAACAGAAGTATTCATTGAGGCAGTCAGCTAGTTCTTTATCTTCTTCCATATACCTTCCTTCTTTTGTTTTTAATTTTGTAATTCCTTGTTTTAGTTTCCTTTTTTCATTTATGTATCTGAAGAATGCCTTATCGCCTTTTTTCCCTGACTGAGCTAATTTCTCTTCTGCCTGTGCTTTAGAAGCTCTTATAACTTGTTTGGCCTCTCTCTGCCTAATCTTATAAATTTGCCTGTCATCCTCGTTTTTTTTTTTTATAATTCCTAAATGCTATCTTTTTGTTTTTAATGATTTTGGCCACTTCTGCTGAGTACCACAGTGATCTCTTCCTTTTTTTGCTTTTACTGACAAGCCTAATGCAATTTTCTGTTGCCTTCAATAGTGCCTCTTTTAAGTAGTCCCATTTCTCCTGGACTCCACTGAAACAGTTCCAATCTGATAGGGACTCGTATACCACTAATCTAATTTTAGAAAAGTCAGTTTTTCTAAAATATTAAACTTTTGTTTTTGTGTGGTGTGACTCAGTCACTGTACTTATAGTAAACCACACTGACTGGTGTTCACTAGATCCCAAGCTTTCCCCTACAGTAATATCATATACCAAATTCCCATTTGTGAATAGTAAATCTAAAATGGCCTCCTTCCGGGTTGGCTCCTCAACTACTTGCTGTAGAGATAATCCCAGTAGGGAATTTAGAATATCTGTACTCCTGGCAGAACTAGCTATTTTGGTTTTCCAGTTTACATCTGGAAGATTGAAGTCTCCCATAATAATAACTTTCCCCTTCAATGTCATTTTAGCTATTTCCTCAACTAGTAGATCATCTAATTCTTTGACTTGGCTAGGTGGTCTATATATCACACCTACACGAGTTACCTTATGATTATCAAGCTGCAAGGTAACCCAAACTGACTCTAAATTGTTCTCGCTAACTTGTATCAAATTAGATTTTATGCTGTCTTTCACATACAGGGCCACCCCTCCCCCTTCTTGCCTTCTCTGTCTTTCCTGTATAGAGAGAACCCTGGTATTGATATATCCCAGTCATTACTCCCCTTGAACCACGTCTCAGTAACAGCCACTACATCTATATTCTCAGATGCAATTATAGCCTCAAGTTCATTGATCTTATTCCCTAAACTGCGAGCATTTGTAGATAAGAATCTGACCTTGTCATTTCTTAACCTTTGTGCTGCTGGCATCTTCTGGCATTGTTCCGGGGGGCAGTCGGACTGCTGGATTATCACTCTTTTGCCCCCCTTTCCTAGTTTAAATGCTCCTTAGCAAATACTTGGAACTGTTCACCGAGGACATTCGTTCCCTTGAGAGAAAGATGCAAACCATCTTTCTTGTACAGTTCTTTTCCATTCCAACAAGAGCTAACATGAGACACAAAGCCAAACCCTTGGTTCTGACACCATTCACCAAGCCATACATTGAATTCCTTAATGCGCATCTTCCTGTCATGCTCAAGGTTATGCACAGGCAAAACTGCAGAGAATGAAGCAGTTGATGCAACCTCCCGTATATCCTTTCCAAGTGTGTGAAAAGCTTCTTTCACCTTTGAAACCTCATTGCAAGCCAGATTGTTTGTCCCAAGATGGACAATAACATCCACTTCCCTTTCCTGCTTTGCTTGCCTAACAATATTAAGGATCCGTCGTCTATCCCTGCTAGCGGTAGCACCAGGGAGACATCTCACAACACCATTCTCCTCAAACTTCACACCTCTTATGATGGAATCGCCCACCAACAGCTGCTTACTATCAGTCCTCACCTTCTCCTTTTTGTCTTTGGCTGCAGTCTTGCATACTTTAGGCATGGGAGATGATTGCTTCTCACCTACTGTGCTTGAGCCATCCGCCATGTTGCTCTTGCACTCTGAAAGTGTCTTCTATCCACAACTCTCAGTCTACCAGAACCTACAGTAACCCATCTTCCATTTCTAGGGGGCCTTTGTGGCAGTGGCATTGCAATGTTCTCAGCTTGAGTTTGTTTAATGGTTAATTTACAAATCTCATATTTCAAAAAGGTAATTTCCTGTTGCATTATGGAGAGCTGTCTACAGATCAGACAGTATCCAAACCTCTGAAGAGTGGAACCTGAAATAAAAGCACAACAATTCCTGCACAGAACCAGGTCTGCCATTGCAAAGAGGGGAAAATTTTTTAGACAAACAAATCTTACTTGTTTAGATTGTATCCACCTCCAGATTACCTCCCTGAGTATCTCCTGAATATCTCCAATGCACTTGCAGACCAGCACTTGATTAGACCAGCACTTGATTAGCAGCCTTGAAAAAGCAGCAAGCTTTTTAATAGGATAGATAATAGAATAGATACTAGTGGTGATCGAGCACCAAAGTGCTCGGGTGCTCTGGCCGAATACCTCAGGATGCTCGGATGCTCTACCCGAACATCCGAGCACAATGGAAGTCAATGGGAGAACCCGAGCATTAAACCAGGCACCCCCTGCTCTGAAGAGGGGAGAGTGTCTGGTTCATAGGAAAAGGTCAGAAATTGATGGAAACACCACCGAAATGGTTCTGGAACAGCATGTGGAGGATGTCTGGATGCATCTTGGACTTGCAGGTCGCTGCTGGGAACGATGTTGTCCGAATAGTAAGCCACTTTTACAGACTGACAATAATATGCACCAAACCGAAGAAAAAAATTGATTTTAGAGGAAAGATTGATAGAAAACATTCTTTCCTGTATATTTACTTGTATATAAAGTGCAAGTTTAGGCAAAAATGTTGTCGATTTTCGGAACTGGGGCCATGATCAAGAGGGACGGCAAGTGGCATCCGTATTGCGCTGCTAGAGGTGAAATTCGTGGACTGGCGCAAGACGAAACCACAGTGAAAGAATTTGCCAAGAATGTTTTTATTAATCAACAACCAAAGTCGGAGGTTCGAAGACGATCCGACAGGTGATCCGGCGGCGTTATTCCCATGACCCGCCGAGCAGCTTCTGGTAAACCAAAGTCTTTGGGTTCCGGGCGGAGTATGGTTGCAAAGCTGAAACTTAAACTAATTGACGGAGGGGCACCACCAGGAATGAAGCCTCCGGCTCAATTTGGCTCAACACGGTAAACCTCACCTGGCCTGGACACAGAAAATATTGACAGATTGATAGCTTTTTCTCGATTTTGTGGGTTGTGATTTATGGCCGTTCTGAGTTGGTGGAGCGATTTGTCTGGTTAATTCAGAATAACCAATGAGACTCCTCCAAGCTAATTAGTTACGTGACCCCCGGTGTTGAGGATTGTGTTGACCAGACTCTTATGGGAGAGTGCATTCTGCTTAGCTGACCATCGAAAAAATTATGGTTGAGGGCCTGCAGGTTTGCTGACCATCACAAACATTATGGGCGAGGGCCTGCTGCCGCTTTGTTGACTCTAGATAACTTCTGCCTGATCGCACAACTCTGTGATGTCTTTGATCCATTTGGATGTCTCCCCTATCAACTTTCGATGTTCTTTTATGTGCCTAACATGGTGACCACGGGTAACGGGGAATCAGTGTTCGATTCCGGAGAGGGAGCCTGAGAAACGGCTATCACATCCAAGGAAGGCAAGGGTGAGGGGGCGTGCAAATTACCCACTCTCTACTCGGGGAGAAAGTGACGATAAATAACAATACAGGACTCTTCAGAGGCCCTGTTATTGGAATGAGTAAAAATAAAAATTACAGGAAATGTCACTGCAATTTAGGATGAGGAAACTTTATACAGGAGAGGTCACTGTTCGCAGGGCCTGCAGGTGAGCTGACCAGCAAAAACATTATGGGTGAGGGCCTAGTACCGCTTTGTTGACTCTAGATAACTTCTGCCTGATTGCACGTCCCTGTGATGTCGACAATCCATTTTGATGTCAGCCCTATAAAATGTGGAGCAATTTTTCCACAAGGACTGTCTGGTATTGCACCGTTTTGCTTGTCCTCCCCACCAGAGGAATTGGAGATGAGAAGTTCTCTTTGTAGCGGGGGTCGAAAAGGGTGAACAACCAGTAATCCTTGTTGTCTAAAATGCGTATACCACGCGGGTCGCGGGAAAGGCAGCCTAACATGAAGTTAGCCATGTGTGCCAGAGTACCAACAGGCAAGACTTCGCTGTCATTATCAGGAGGTAAGCTGACCCTGTAAAAGATTGTAGGTGAGGGCCTGCTGGTGAGCTGACCATTTAAAAAATTGCGGTGCTACACTGCTTCCAGCTACTGACCAATGGCTGACTGGTGCTGCAAGATGATAATTTAGGTGGAAGTGGAGGAGGAGGCAGAGAAGGAGAAGGGGGGGGGGGGGGTTGCAGCCACTAACGTAGGTGGCGGTGTAAACCCTGATGGAAGTAGGGTCTGCAATACTTGGCGTCGGTAGCAACGTTCACAACGTTCACCCAGTGTGCCGTCATGGAAATGTAGTGTCCCTGGCCGAAAGGGCTTGTAATGTCACTGCCACCACCGCCTAATGAAAAATTACACTGAATGAATGTCACTGATATTTTAGGGATGCGCACACTTTACACAGGAGATGTGGCGCAGATTATTTAACTGTCCACAGCGGACACCGTCTACGTAAAAACTGCACTGGATGTTACTGATATTTAGGGATGCGCACACTTTAAACAGGAGATTTGTTTCGGATAATTTAACTGTCCGCAGCGGGCATCGTCTACGGAAAAAGTGCTCTGGATGTCACTGATATTTAAGGGATATGCACACTTTAAACAGGAGATATGGTGAGGATAATTTAACTGTCTGCAGCGACCTATTACACAGTATTTAGAGCAGGATGCGCTAAAAATATATATTGCTGCTGTCACACACAATAGTCCTTAAAAGGACTTTTGGGTCTCTAAAAATGTTTTTGTATAAAAATCTTCCTATTACACTCCCTACACTGTCTGTCCCTTCCTATGCCCAGCTCTCCCTAACACTGAGCAATTTAGCGCAGGTTGCGCTACAAAAATATATTGCTGCTGTCACACACAATAGTCCTTACAAGGACTTTTGGGTCTCTGAAACGTTTTTGTACACTTATAATATTCAATTAAACTCCCTACACTATCTGTCCCTTCCTATCCTCAGCTCTCCCTGACTAAGACTGAGCCGAACACGTGTCATCGGGTGCTATATAGCACCCAATGAAGCGTTCCGGCCAGCCAATCACTGTAATGGCAGTAGCCAACATGGCTACGGCATTACAGTGAGGGCAGTACTTACCAGCACGTTTATTGGCTGCTTAGCAGCCGCAAAAAGTGCGGGGAGGAGACTCAAGCATTGCGCTGAGCCGAGTACCGCCATGTGCCGAGCATAGCAATGCTTGAGCCGAACTGGTATTCGGCCGAGCATGCTCGCTCAACACTACTAAAGACGTGAAAACTGGATAATACAGAAATTCCAGAATGAGAGTAAAATTGGTGCATGCCTCAGACAGAGAATATTGGTGATTGCTATTCATTACTATTTATGTTGTATTCTGTCCTTTGCCATTCATATTACAAAAGCTGCAAATTACCATAAACTGCTTCATCATCTCAGCTCTATTTAAAGCCTCTTGTAGCAGTTGCTTTGCCCGGGATTTATTTGCTGTGAATGAAGATAAGGGCCACTCAGGCTTATATGCCTTTGAAGTGTTGTTTCCGGCACATCTGTAGAACCACTGGGCTGCTGCCTGCCGCAGGACAGAATAGATTATGCGGTTTTATAAGAAATATATTATGCACAGTTCAGATCCAAATCTGAATTACAGTGTGGGTTAAAAGGGCACTTGTCCATGGGCCACCAAGGGGTAAGACCCTTCAACAAATGGCAGAGTAGTTCTGGTAAACTCAGGATGGACATAAGTAAAACACAGGGACTTTGTGCTTAAACGTTTACATGTGAATAATGCCATTAAGTGACAAATAATAATTGATAATAATTTCATGCAATAGGCACACAATAGAGCCATTTAAAGCCAAGAATACTACAATGCAATGTAAAGGATCTAGTATGCTAGTGCCTAAAATCAGCCATTGATATGGTTGTCTAAACATCTAAATATGGCCCTTGACTGATGGATGTGGTATTACTTGTTACACTGCATTGTATGGGAACAGTGTATAGCAATGCTATAGTAACTGTAACGGTGGTTGCTGACCTCTAATGTTCCCCTACTCAGCATCGTGATCCCCGGCTCCATGTTTGGCCCAAGACTGTCCTTCCTGGCCGCACTCCTTTCACACCGTAATCAGCTGATTCCACATAGATGTCTACAGATCCTGTTCTATTAAACTCTTATACAAGTAGAGCCCCCCAACAGAGTGGAGAGAGTGTCAGCAGTAAGTTTGTGTTGACGTCACTGATTAATTTGCCCTTCCTCTGATCCGTCAGAACAATAACCCCCAAAAAACAGATCCTGTCTGTTGAGCATCTGCCTTCACTCGGTCAGCATTTGGTCAGTAATCCATCATTATTGCTAATGCCAAAAAAACAGGAGTGGATCCAAAACAGAGATGACACGTGAATGAAATATTTGCATGTCTTCTGTGTTTTGTACCGACTCCTGTTTTTGGCTACCAAATTATAAGCTAATTTTGCTGGGACCATATAGGCCTTACATCTGCTACACAGACAGGATCCATTGTGCTTCTCATTTTTCCTTCCTTTTGACAGATCAGAAGAAGGGTCAAATAAATGGTGATGTCATCCAGGCCAAAAAGGCAAATTAGTGGCCTAGTCATGGAGAGGAGAGTGTGGGAGAACAGCTTGAGAAGTCCACAGAGTGGCCCAATGACATAGTGGTGAGGTGGAAGCAGCATGAGGAGACCACAGAGTGGCCCAATGACATAGTGGTGAGGTGGTAGCAGCAGCAGCATGAGGAGACCAAAGAGTGGCACAATGACAGAATGTAGAGGTGGCAGCAGCAGCATGAGGAGGCCACAGAGTGGCAATGTGACATTGTGGCCTCCTCATGCTGCTGCTGCTGCTACCTCAACACTATGTCACCTTGCCACTCTGTTGCCTCCTCATGCTGCTGCCACCTCCACATGCTGTCATTGTGCCACTCTGTGGCCTCCTCATGCTGCTGCTGCTGCTACCTCAACACTGAGTGGCACAATGACAGCATGTGGAGGTGGCAGCAGCATGAGGAGGCAACAGAGTGGCAAGGTGACATAGTGTGGAGGTGGCAGCAGCATGAGGAGGCAACAGAGTGGCAAGGTGACATAGAGTGGAGGTGGCAGCAGCAGCATGAGGAGACCACAGAGTGGCAAGGTGACATAGTGTTGACGTGCCAGCAGCATGAGGACACCAGAGTGGCAAGTTGACATAGTGTGGAGGTGGCAGGAGCAGAAACATGAGGAGACCAAAGAGTGGCCCAGTGACATAGTATTGAGGTAGCAGCAGCATGAGGAGGCCACAGAGTGGCACAATGACAGAGTGTGGAGGTGGCAGCATCAGCAGCATCAGGAGGAGGCCACAGAGTGGCAAGGTGACATAGTGTTGAGGTAGCAGCAGCAGCAGCAGCAGCAGCAGCATGAGGCTACAGAGTGGTACAATTTCAGAGTGTGGAGGTGGCAGCAGCAGCATGAGGAAGCCACAGAGTGGCAAGGTGACATCGTGTGGTGGGTGCCAGCAGCAGCAGCATGAGGAGGAGGCCACAGAGTCGCACAATCAAAGAGTGTGGAGGTGACAGCAGCAGCATAAGGAGGCCACAGAGTGGCAAGGTGACATAGTGTTGAGGTACCAGCAGCATGAAGAGATCACAGAGGTGGTGACAGAGTGTGGAGGTGGGTGGCAATAGCAGTACCCGCTGATGATGGGGGGTGTAAGAAGGAGGACTTGGCATCAGAGGTGTGGTATCAGGCGGATGGCAGCATCAGAATAGCAGCTAAGGCAGGTAGCCAGAAGAAACCGGTCTCTTTTGTCAAGGGTTGGGTGAGGTGACATGGATGATCTAATCTGATGCATCAGGCATTGGTGAGTGGAAATCCTGGCTGATCCATGCCTGATTCATCTTGACAAAGGTTAGTCTCTCCACATTTTGGGTGGACAGGCGAGTTCTCCTTGGGGTAACTATGGCCCCCGCCGCACTAAACACCCGCTCTAATGCCACACTACTGGCAGGGAAGGACGGCTTTTCCAGGGCAAACTTGGCCAGTTGCGGCCACAAATCCAGTTTGGCTTCCCAGTAGGCGGATCTTTGATGACAGGTGGCAGCAGGGGTGTAGCTAAAGGCTCATGGGCCCTGGTGCAAGAGCTCAGCTTGGACCCCCTTCACCTTCCCTCATTGCTTTATGGCAAGGGGCAGAGGTGCACCTAGCCTTTCTGCTGTCTGAGGCAAAAAATCTAACGTTTCCCCCCATGCCAAATTCTCAACCTAACCCATTCCCTCCAGTCCTACTGTTAAAGGGGTTGTCCTCTTTTTACTACTGATGACCTAGCCTCAAGATAGGTCATCAATATCAGATTGCCAGGGGTCTCCCGGCACCCCGGCTATTCAGCTGGTTTGAGGAGAGGGCAGCGCTCATATGAGAGCTGCTTTCTCTGCTCTATTTACCTGCTCGCTGCAGCAATTGCAATGATGAGCAGGTAAACAGAGCAGAGAAGGCAGCGCTCGTACGAAAAAAAAAGCGGACAACCCCTTTAAAGACATACTTGGAAAACATTACATACAGCGCTACAGAACATACAGGGTAATACAGCGCCACATATGTACCTCATACATCCAGTGGTGTCTCCTCTCTGATGTAGATATTCTCTTTCCTCATCTTCTCCTTTCAGACCAGACCGCCATGGTGACTTCTTTCAGCCGCGTCTCGTCCCTGCAGAGTTTAATATACAGACATCTTACTTTCCTACTTTTGCATCATCCTCCTCACCTTCTCAACACCCCATCCTGCCCCCCCCCCAATACTATACTGCAGAAACAGCCCCTCTGAAAATACTTATACCATACAGATAGTGTGCCAGTACTAAAAAATACCCCCTTACCTTTCAGATCAGACCCCCATATCAAACCCCAGATGAGACTCCCCCATCTCAGACCAGACCCCCTTTAGACCTCTGTCCGACCCCCATATCAGACTCGCCTTAGACCTTCATGTCAGACCCATCCCCAATATCAGACCTCAGATAAGACCCACATTAGACCTCTAGACCCCCATTAGACCTCAGACCAGACCTTCAGACCCCTATTAGACCTCCAAACCCCAATTTCTGACCCCAATTAAACCTCCAGACCCCCAATCATCTGATTAGACCTCCAGACCCACAATCAGTCCCCCATTAGACCTCTCCATACCCCCATTACATCTCTCCAGACCCCCAGTCAGACCCCTTATAAGACCTTTCAGACCCAGAATAAGACCCTTCAGATCCCCAATCACACCCTTCAGGCCCCCATATCAGACATCCAGTCCCCCCAATTAGACCCTTCAGACCTCCATATCAGACCTCCAGTCCCCCCAATTAGACCCTTTAGACCCCCATATCAGACCTCCAGTCCCTCCATTAGACCCTTCGGACCCCCATATTAGACCTCCAGTCCCCCTCCATTAGACCCTTCAGACCCCCATATCAGACCTCCAGTCCCCAGACCCCCATATCAGACCTCCAGTCCCCCCATTAGACCCTCCAGATCCCCATATCAGACCTCCAGTCCCCCCATTAGACCCTCCAGACCCCCATATCAGACCTCCAGTCCCCCCCATTAGACCCTTCAGACCCCCATATCAGACCTCAGTTCAGACTAAAATAATAAAATAACTCACCTCTCCTGCCGCCACTCTCTCTATCCTGGCTCTCTTCTCAGGGCCCGCACTGCAGTCACCTGACTGCCTGCAGCGTCGGGTCAGAGTGTGCTCTGCCTCCTGCATACTGGAAGCGCTCACTAGGATTCTCTTTATAAGATGCAGTGCATCTTATAAAGGGAAAATACAGTGCCACTGGCAATGGGGGCCCTCTGGCCCTCTATAGCTACGCCACTGGGTGGCAGGGTACACTCCAAGTATGCCACCACCTGCTGGTTCAGGTTCTGCTCTATGTCTAGCTGCTGGTGAGTAGTTTCTTCACTATGTGGGTGAAGAAAGCTGCTCATCAGCGACTCTAGACTCAGGCTGCTGCTGATGGGGCTGGTACTGCTCCTGCCCCCCCCCCCCAGCAGCCATGGCAGTGGAACATGAGCGCAGAGCCCCCCCCTCCGGTTAGACCTGCGAGAGGATGTACGATGGAGCAGATAGGCAGCGGCCAACTGACTACATAAGATGTCTCTATAGTAGTTCAGTTTGTCCTCCCTGTCAGCGGGTGTAAAAAAGGCCCACATTTTGGACCGGTAGTGAGGGTCTAACATGGTGGGGAGCCAGTAGTCATCCCTCTGGCAAATTGTGACAATTCAGCTGTCACAACTCAAGCAAGAGAGCATGCATCGGGCCATTTGCGCAAGTGACTCGGAGGGACTCCCTGCCTCCATCTCCACTGAATACTGTCACGGTGTGCCTGGGTCCTCTGCCTTGTCTTCCTCATCGCCCTCTCCGGCTGCTCCTGCTCCTCCTCTTTTGTCACCTGTGTAGAAAAAACACCCACTTCCCTACACATTGCTTGTGTTTCAATGTCCTCCTCCTTTCTCTGTTCGTATAGTCGGTCCAACATATGGAGTGTGGAATTCCAATGGGTGGGAATGTCGCATATCAGCCTATGTTGGGGGAACGCCGTTCTGCCGCTGCAGCTCAAGGAGGGTGTGCTTGGTGGTGTATGAGTGGGTGAAGTGTATGCAAAGTTTCCTGACCATTTTTAGGATGTCTTGCAGATGGGTGGAAGACTTCAGGAACCGCTTTACAACCAGATTGAACACGTGCACTATGCAGGGCGCATGGCTCAGCCATCCTTGACACAGTGCCGAAACCATGTTCTTCCCGATGTTGGTCACCATGGTTCCGATTTTGAGTTGTCGCGGAGAAAGCCAGGATTTGATTTCTTGATGAAGGACATGGAGCAGTTCCTCCCCTGTGTGAATCCGTTTGCTCAGGCAAACGAGGTTTAGAACAGCGTGACACCGCCATTCCCTGCACATGTGGTATGCTGGAGGAGCACTGTAAATTGTCCCTGCAGTGGAGGCTGAGCACGGTGGAGGATGAGGAGGCAAAGGCAGATATTGTCGCAGGACCAACGGCGTGAGAACGTTGCTGGTGTTGCAGGGCAGGAACCACATTTATCCAGTGGGCCGTAAAGCACATATATTGTCTTTGACCATGGTTACAGCTACAACCAATTTTCCCCAAAAAAGGCTGTATCACAAACAAATTTCACCACTGAATGACTAATCGATGCGATTACTCATTCCCTGCAGAAGAAAGTCTACATTCACCAACCAATTTTCCCCAAAAAGGCTGTATCACAAAAAAAATCACAACTGATTGGCTAATCGACGAATAGTTAGTCCCTACGGAAGATACTGAACAGTCACCCATCAATTTTCCCAATAAAGGCTGTATCCCAAAAAATTTCACCACTGAATGGCTAATCGATGAATTGTTAGTCCCTACAGAAGATACTCTACACTCACCCATAAATTTTCCTAAAAAAGGCTGTTTCACAAAAAAATTTCACCACTGAATGGCTAATAAAGGCAATTATTCAGTCCCCACAGAAATAAAGTCTACATTCACTGGCCAATTTTCCCAAAAAGGGCTGTATCACAAAAAAATTCACCACTGAATGACAATGTAAATTCACCGCAGAACGGCTAATAACACATACTTTTTTTCCCCCCATTAATAAACCCAAACAATGGCTCTATAACAATTTTGGTTCACTGCAGACCGTCTAATAGGATGTATTCTTTTTCCTATTAATACACAAAATAATAGCAAAGACAGGTGCACTCTGCGGTCTTACTAAACCCTCAAACGGATTTTAAAATTGAGGGATTAGCCAACATGTCCTACGGTGTAGGACATGTCTGAGCCCGAGCACCGCGCCAAAGTTTCTCAAGTAGCTCGGGGACCTAACACTCACCTACCTGTGCCATATGGGCAATACCAGGAGCCAGTGGGCAAATTACAGGAGCATGAGGCCGACTCACAAACAACTCACCAGTTACCTCCAGCATGTAACCATGCTAGCAATGGGAGGAGGGAGGACTCTGCGAGTCCCACTCAAGACTGGCTGATATGGCCCAGGCCTCACAGGTGCACCTAAATGTAGCCTGTAGATGTAAAACAGGCACATTTAAATTGGAGTTTATACACCTCCAGGCATATCTATGAATACAAACTGAAAAGAATGGCGTGGTATTAAACAAGCAGGAAGTGCTCAAACCCACATGCAGTTGTGCATATATATAGGGGAGCAAATCCTGCACTTGTGGCCCGTTGTTAATGACGATCCCTAGCAAAAATGAATACAGTGGAGGATGCCCGCAGCGAACCACAAGTACCACAAAAGACATCTTACACAAGATAGCAATTATGTGGATGTGATAATCAATATAGCAATATAACAAAATAATAGCAAAGACAGGTGCACTCTGCGGTCTTACTAAACCCTCAAACTGATTTTAAAATTGAGAGATTAGCCAACATGTCCTATGGTGTAGGACATGTCTGAGCCCGAGCACCGCGCCAAGGTTTCTCAAGTAGCTCGGGGACCTAACACTCACCTACCTGTGCCATATGGGCAATACCAGGAGCCAGTGGGCAAATTACAGGAGCATGAGGCCGACTCACAAACAACTCACCAGTTACCTCCAGCATGTAACCATGCTAGCAATGGGAGGGGGGAGGAGTCTGCGAGTCCCACTCAAGACTGGCTGATAAGGCCCAGGCCTCACAGGTGCACCTAAATGTAGCCTGTAGATGTAAAACAGGCACATTTAAATTGGAGTTTATACACCTCCAGGCATCTCTATAACTACAAACTGAAAATAATGTTTTCCATCTACAGGCTACATTTAGCGGGCGGTGATCGGAAGTCGGTGCCTGCTCAAATCATTGAGCAGGCACTTCGGCTAAATGCCTGGGGGGGTCCCGTGACCCCCCAATGTCAATTCAGACCTGCGGTTTGCGGCTTTTACCTATTGCGTTGGTGGCGTGTGGCGGTGCCATCGGGTCCCCATGCGGCTGTAAGGGGGACCCGATGGCATGGAAGGCAGTGCGATGTCTAAGGAAGGCATCACGCTGCTTTCCGGTGACGAGCCTGTGAGATCCAGCCCCCCGGATCTTACAGACCCCGGAAGCTGTATGAGTAATACACACAGTATTACTCATACAGCCAATGCATTCCAATACAGAAGTATTGGAATGCATTGTAAAGGATTAGACCCCCAAAAGTTGAAGTTCCAAAGTGGGACAAAAAATTTAGTGAAAAAAAAAGTTTAAAAAATAAAGTTTTCCCCCTCAAAAAATTAAAAGTTTCATGTAAAAATAAACAAAAACTTCATTTTCCCCAAATAAAGTAAAAAAAATTGGTAAAAAATGAAGGAAAAAAAAAGTATACATATTAGGTATCTCCGCGTCCGTATCGACCGTCTCTATAAAAATATCACATGACCTAACCACTCAGATGAACACCGTAAAAAATAAAAACTGTGCTAAATAAACAATTCTTTGTCACCTTAGTGTAATAGCAAGCGATCAAAAAGTCATATGCACCCCAAAATAGTGCCAATCAAACCGTCATCTCATCCCGCAAAAAATGAGTACCTACCTAAGATAATCGCCCAAAAACTGAAAAAACTATGGCTCTCAGACTATGGAGACACTAAAACATGTTTTTTTTTTGTTTCAAAAATGATATTATTGTGTAAAACTTACATAAATAAAAGAAAAGTATACATATTAGGTATCGCCGCGTCCGTATCGACAGGGTCTATAAAAATATCACATGACCTAACCCCTCAGATGAACACCGTAAAAAATTTAAAATAAAAACTGTGCTAAATAAACCATTTTTTGTCACCTTACATCACAAAATGTGTAATAGCAAGCGATCAAAAAGTCACACGCACCCCAAAATAGTGCCAATAAAACAGTCATCTCATCCTGCAAAAATCATACCCTAGCCAAGGTAATCGCCCAAAAACTGAAAAAATTATGGCTCTCAGACTATGGAAACACTAAAACATGATTTTTTTTGCTTCAAAAATTAAATCATTGTGTAAAACTTACATAAATAAATAAAAAGTATACATATTAGGTATCGCCGCGTCCTTGACAAACTGGTCTATAAAAATACCACATGACCTAACCTGTCAGATGAATGTTGTAAATAGCAAAAAATAAAAACGGTGCCAAAACAGCTATTTCTTGTTATCTTGCCTCACAAAAAGTGTAATATAGAGCAACCAAAAATCATATGTACCCTAAACTAGTACCAACAAAACTTCCACCCTATCCTTTAGTTTCTAAAATGGGGTCACTTTTTTGGAGTTTCTACTCTAGGGGTGCATCAGGGGGGCTTCAAATGGGACATGGTGTCAAAAAAACAAGTCCAGAAAATCTGCCTTCCAAAAACCATATGGCATTCCTTTCCTTCTGCGCCCTGCCGTGTGCCCGTACAGGAGTTTACGACCACATATGGGGTGTTTCTGTAAACTACAGAATCAGGGCCATAAATATTGAGTTTTGTTTGGCTGTTAACCCTTGCTTTGTAAAAGTAAAAAAAATATTAAAATGGAAAATCTGCCAAAAAACTGAAATTTTGAAATTGTATCTCTATTTTCCAATAACTCTTGTGGAACACCTAAAGGGTTAACGACGTTTGTAAAATCAGTTTTTAATACATTGAGGGGTGTATTTTTCTTAGATGGGGACACTTTTATGGAGTTTCTACTCTAGGGGTGCATCAGGGGGGCTTTAAATGGGACATGGTGTCAAAAAAACCAGTCCAGCAAAATCTGCCTTCCAAAAAACATATGGCATTCCTTTCCTTCTGCGCCCTGCCGTGTGCCCGTACAGTAGTTTATGAGCACATATGGGGTGTTTCTGTAAACTACAGAATCAGGGCCATAAATATTGAGTTTGGTTTGGCTGTTAACCCTTGCTTTGTAACTGAAAAAAATTATTAAAATGGAAAATCTGCCAAAAAAGGGAAATTTTGAAATTGTATCTCTATTTTCCATTAATTCTTGTGGAACACCTAAAGGGTTAACAAAGTTTGTAAAATCAGTTTTGAATACCTTGAGGGGTGTAGTTTCTAGAATGGGGTCATTTTTGGGTGGTTTCTATTATGTAAGCCTCGCAAAGTGACTTTAGACCTGAACTGGTCCCTAAAAATTAGGTTTTGCTTCTAAACTTCTAAGCCTTGTAACATCCCCAAAAAATAAAATATGATTCCCAAAATGATCCAAACATGAAGTACACATATGGGGAATGTAAAGTAATAACTATTTTTGGAGGTATTACTATGTATTATAGAAGTAGAGAAATTGAATCTTGGAAATTTGCAATTTTTTACAAATTTTTGCTAAATTTGGTATTTTTTTATAAATAAAAATGAATTTTTTCTGACATCATTTTACCAGTGTCATGAAGTACAATATGTGACGAAAAAACATTCTCAGAATGGCCTGGATAAGTCAAAGCGTTTTAAAGTTATCAGCACTTAAAGTGACACTGGTCAGATTTGCAAAAAATGGCCTGGTCCTTAAGGTGAAATAAGACTGTGTCCTTAAGGAGTTAAGGACTATTGTGTGTGACAGCAGTGTAACGGATCTCCTAGCACCCCGACCGGGTACCTCCGTTGATAGGTGCTCCTAGTGCTTCCCGAGGTCTCCAAGCACTCCACTTGACACCGTAAGCTCGGCAGACCCCGCGAACCGCCGAAGCTTGGTTGAGGCCTCACCGTCTCCTACCCACCCTGGACCTACGACAAGGCTCCAGGCTCCAGTGGGTGAACCTCTCCTACATCCAGAGAGCAGGAACAGCTCTTACAAGAGCTAGTAGTTATGCCAGGGGAGTATAGCAAATCTTTAGCGTATAGCAATCCCCCAGTGTCGATCAGTTACCCAAACACCAGCCTCAACATGGTAAAGGGTAAAAACAGGAACTCTTTAATGGGTTATTTTTCAGCCTTTTATGCAGGTCTCCTAGCAAGGGACATTCCCCCTGGGGCCCTTGTAAAAGACTGTGACAGTTTATATTTTAGCCAATCACATGCATTTACAGTTTTGAAACCTTCCCAGCAATTGTACACAAAATCCCCTTCCCTCTGTCTGTAACGCAATCAACAAAGTACAATGAGCATTGTCTGAGACGCAATTAACTAACACACTGGCATTGTCTGAGACGCAATCCACAAAATACAATTACCAAACGTAATGGGCTAACTTAATCACTCACAGACAGAAAACACACATTTTTCCCAAAACACAGAAAACACCTCAAAACCCCACATATCCCCATAATGTATACATCCATGGATAGCTCTGATCTGGGTGAACAACATATCCAAAAATCACCCAGATCCGAGCAGTGGTTCCCGAATTCCATTGAAGTCACATTTGGCCGGCCGCAAGCATGGCTTTCCTGCCCAAAACAGTTCCACAGATTTAAGCTGTGTGGCCGCTCTGTCTTCTCCTTCAAAGTTAGTATATGGGCCATAATCCTGAGGCAAGAGGCTGGCAAACAGGCCCCTCCAAAACCCAGTGGCGAGGTTGGTTTCGCCACAAGCAGCAATATATATTTTTAACGCATCCTGCGCTAAATAGCGTGTAATAGTTAGGCCGCTGCAGACAGCGACATTATCTGTGCTACATCTCCTATGTAATGTGTGCGCATCCCAAAAATATCTGTGACATCCAGTGTACTTTTTCCGTAGACGGTGTCCGCTGCAGACAGTGACATTAGCTGCGCCACATCTCCTGTGTAAAATTTGCGCATCCCAAAAATATCTGTGACATCCAGTGTACTTTTTCCGTAGACGGTCTCTGCTGCGGACAGTGACATTACGAGCGCCACATCTGTAATGTAACGTGTGAGCTGAAAAAATGTATCTGTGACATACAGTGTACTTTTTCAATAGACGGTGTCCGCTTCTGATAGTGACATTACCAGTGCCACATCTCCAGTGTAACGTGTACGCTTAAAAAATTTATCTGTGACATACAGTGTACTTTTTCAATAGACGGTGTCTGATTCTGATAGTGACATTACCAGTGCCATATCTGCAGTGTAATGTGTACGCTTAAAAACGGCAGAATCCAAAATGGCTGAGGGTATTTATAGGGCTGTGACATCACAGGGCTGGCTGGCTGCTGATTGGCTGCATGCATGGCATTGTGGGTGATCCCTCGTTTCCAGAGTTCCTTGCTCCATGTCCTAACACGTGCAGCAGCCATTTTAGGAAAAAATGTGATTAGTTACCATAATGCGTGAGGAAATTCGGATTTGGTGCGAATCAAATTTTTCCTGAAATTCAGATTAAATTCCACTTCGTCACCTTCGATTCGCTCATCTCTAAAAGTCATCAACACCTTACTTTGTTTAACTTTTAAAGGGTTAAGTTGCAGTGACAGACTGTTTAATACTGAGTAACTGCATTTTATAGGTACACTACTCACACAAAGTTAGGGATATTTGGCTTTCAGGTGAAATTTAAGGAAAACATAAAAAGTTACCACTACAGTGATATTATATTATGAAAGTAAGGCATTTTAGTAGAAGCAGCAGTGGTGATTTCCTTATCTCAAACTATTTATTGAAACAAAAGCCAACAACAGTGGTGGGTATACCCCCACAAAAAATGTCAATGTCTCAAAAACTTGTCATGGGGCCTTGAGCATCAAGTACAGCTTGACAATGATGTCTCCTGCTGTTTAAAAGTCTCCTTATTGTCTGCTCAGGCATGGCATCCCATTCTTCTTGAAGGGCGGCCCTCAGGTCCCCTTCCGATCTGGGGTACAGAGTTACGAGCCTCTATGCGGTGACTCAGCTGATCCAATAAGATTCAGGTCTGGAGAAAGTGCAGGCCACTCTATTTGAGGAACCCTTGTCTCCAGTAGCCGTTCCATAATGATGTGACATCGATTGAAGCAGGAAATTTATTGGGTGATTTATGGATCAAACACCTGTTGTGAATTTTGCTGTTAAGCTCCTTGTTAGAGAACAGCAAGTTGTGCAAAAAGTACTGAAACCTTGAACAGTCATCCTGAAATTTCACCCACAAGCCAAATATCCATAACTTTTTTTAAATAGTGTATGTTGTGATATATATCCTGTTCAATCGCACTGTATTTGCGAGGCTCTGTGAAAAGGGTTAATGAATACTTTTTGGACTTTCTAGCTAATAATGAAAAGCTAGTAAACCACAGGGTTTAAAGGAGAGCATATTTCGTAGGAAAAAAGGCAGTCTTGTTTACCACCAAAACCAGACAGACTGACCTTTTGAATGTATGGTTTAGCTCTATTACTGCTATTATTATAGCATTGTGTATAGCACTGTTATAGTAGCACTTGTTATTGCACTGTTATAGTAGCACTGTGTATAGTACGGTTATAGTAGCACTATGTATAGCACTGTTATAGTAGCACTGTCTATAGCACTTTTATAAAACCGCTGTGTATAGTACTGTTATAGTAGCACTGTGTATAGTACTCCCCTGTGTAACATCAATGGCAGCTCATGCGTGACACCTGCCGTTTGCTCAGGCCCTTTGAGGATGCCACGTTACTTGTCACTCGCCAGGACTACGGGATGAACAACATCATTCCACTGATTCATATCCTGGAACAGATACTGGTAAATCTGGCTGATCAGGGGACTGGAGATGTGGTGCTTAGATCTCATGGCCACATGAGCCCTGTGGGGGCTGAACTGGAGGAGGAGGTGGAGGACATTGGAGCACAAGCAATGTGTAGAAAAATGGGTGGTTTTTATACACAGGTGACAGGAGAGGAGGAGCAGGAGCAGCCAGAGGAGCTACAGGTCGATGAGGAAGACGAGGCAGATGACCCAGACACACCGACTTAGTATGCAGTGGAGATGGAGGCAGGGAGTCCCTCTGAGTTACTTGCACAAATGGCCCGATGCATGCTCATTTGCTTTCATAGTGACAGCCAACCATTCGGCAGAGGGATGACTTCTGGCTCTCCACCTTGTTGGACCCTCGCTACCGAATCAAAATGGAGGCATTTTTTACACCCGCTGAGAGGGAGGACAAACTGAACTACTATAGAGACATCCTATGTAGTGAGTTGGCCGCTGCCTATTTGCGTCATCGTCCATCCTGTCGCAGGTCTGACCGCGGGGGCCCTCTGCGCTCATGTTCCTCTGCAATGGCTGCTGTTACATGTGGGGGGGGGGTAGGAGCAGTTGCAGCTCCATCGGCAGCAACTTAAATCTGCAGTCGCTGATGAGCAGCTTTCTTCACCTTCCTAGTTAAGAAACGACTCACCAGCAGCAGCTGCTAGACCTGGAGCAGGACCTGAACCAGCAGGTGGTGGCATACTTGGACAGCACCCTGCCACCCCACATTGAAGATCCGCTGGACTACTGGGCAGCCAAACTGGATTTGTGGCCGCAACTGGCAGAGTTTGCCCTGGAAAAGTTGTCCTTCCCGGCCAACGGTGTGGCATCAGAGCGGGTGTTTAGTGCGGCGGAGGCCATAGTTACCCAAGAAGAATTTGCCTGTGCACCCAAAATGTGGGCAGACTGACCTATGTCAAGATGAATCAGGCGTGGATCAGCCAGGATTTCCACCCACCAATGCCTGATGCAGGTTTCTTCTGGCTACCTGCCTCAGCTACTATTCTGATGCTGCCACCCGCCTGATGCCACACATCTGATGCCAAGTTCTCCTTCTTTCACCCACCATCTTCAGCTGGTACTCGTATTGCCACCCACCTCTCCACTCTGTCACCGGGTCACTCTGTGCTCTCCTGATGCTGCTGCCACCTCCACACTATGTCACCTTGCCACTCTGTGGCCTCCTGATGCTGCTGCTGCCACATTCACACTGTCGTTGTGCCACCCTGTGGCCTCCTCCTGATGCTGATGCTGCCGCCACCTCCACACTCTGTCATTGTGCCACTCTGTGGCCTCCTGATGCTGCTGCTGCCACCTCCACACTGTCATTGTGCCACCCTGTGGCCTCCTCCTGATGCTGCTGCTGCCACCTCCACACTCTGTCATTGTGTCACTCTGTGGCCTCCTGATGCTGCCCCCTCCACACTGTCATTGTGCCAGCTTGTGGCCTCATCCTGATGCTGCTGCTGCTGCCACCTCCACACTTTGTCATTGTGCCACTCTGGGGCCTTTTCCTGATGCTGCTTCTGCCGCCACCTCCACACTCTGTCATTGGGCCAATCTATGGTCTCCCCATGCTGCTTCCACCTCACCACTATGTCATAGTGCCACTCTGTGGACTTCTCATGCTGTTCCCAACCTCCCCACTTCATGACTGCTGTTTTGCCTTTCGGCTGGGCTGACATCATTTATTTGACCTTTCTTCTAATCTGTCAGAAGGAAGGAAAAATGAGATGCACAATGGATCCTGTGTATGTAACAGCTGTAATGCCAGCATTACATGGTCCCTATTTTGCATCAGAATTGGATTTTGATTTGGTAGCCAAAAGCAGGAGTGGGTACAAAACACAGAAGACATGCAAAGATTCCATTCACGTGTCATCTCTGTTTTGGATCCACTCCTGTTTTTTAGGGCTTTAGCAATACTGATGGATTACTGTCACGACCGCTACCCCAGCAGCAGTCGTGTCGCACCAGACGGAGGGGAAGGGGGACCCTTATCTACGGATGGGAATAGTATGGCCACCCATGACTAACCCTAAGCTGGCACCTGTCTGCCCTGATACCCTAGACGGTGTGTGAACCCGTGCGGCGAGCAGGATGCCTAAACCCTCAGTCACCCTAAAAAAGGCCTAGAGTGGGGAAAGGCCGATGGGAGCACTAGTCACCATCACTCATGTCTAGGAGAACAGCAGGGGAAGACAGAAAGAAACAAACAAACTATATCAGAGATAGACTTATCCAGTCACGAGCAGAGAAGGCGATCCCAATCACGACAGTCCACGCCGGACAAGAGCTCCACAGCAACACCATCAAACGATCTCCTTCAAAGGTCAGAATAGAACTGGAAGTAAGGACTATATCTGGCAATGACTGCAAGTGAAAGTGAAACTAATATAGTAGCTGGGAGTGGCAGACAGGACTCACCTGAGAAGGATGCCTACAAACTCCCAGTCAGGACAAAAAGGTTCACAAGGCAAAACCCAGATGACATACCCTGAACCACGGAGCAAACTCACAAGCTATCGCGAGTAGCAAGTCGCTGCGACCTTCTCTTCCCAGACCTGTCTGGATCAGTCACAGTCGTGACAGTACCCCCCTTTCTACGAGGGGCCCCTGGACCCTCAAGACCAGGCCTCTCCGGATGGGAGCTATGAAAAGCCTGAATGAGTCTGTCCGCTTTTATCTCTGATGCTGGAACCCACATTCTCTCTTCGGAACCATAACCTTTCCAGTGCACCAGGTACTGAAGAGAGCGGCGAACATATCGTGAATCAACAATCTTTTCTACCTGAAACTCAAGACTGCCATCAACAACCACCGGTGGAGGCGGTAGTGGCAATGGTTCAGGAGGTTCTACATATCTCTTAAGCAGAGATCTGTGGAAGACATTATGGATCCTTAGAGTCTGAGGTAGCTCCAGACGAAAAGCCACCGGGTTAATGATCTTAATTACCCTATAAGGACCAATAAATCTCGGACCTAATTTCCACGAGGGAACCTTCAACTTGATATTTCTGGTAGACAACCACACCAAGTCATTCACCCCAAGGTCCAGACCTTCAGAGCGCTTCCTATCAGCCGCACGTTTGTATCTACCACCAATTCTCTTCAAACTTTCTTGCACACTCTGCCACACTGAAGAAAGTGAAGACACAAATCGTTCCTCCTCGGGAATCCCAGACGGCCCCCCCTCACTAAACGTACAAAACTGAGGATGGAAACCATATGCACCAAAAAATGGTGACTTATCGGTGGATTCTTGACGACGATTATTAATGGCAAACTCGGCTAACGGTAAATAAGATGACCATTCCTCCTGATTTTCGGAAACAAAGCATCTCAAATATGTCTCTAGGTTTTGATTGGTACGTTCAGTCTGACCGTTGGACTGTGGATGGAAAGATAAGGAAAACGACAGATGAACCCCTAAACGAGAACAAAAAGCTTTCCAAAATTTAGAAACGAATTGGGTACCACGATCCGAAACAATATCGGAAGGGACCCCGTGAAGCTTCACGATGTGGTCAATAAAAACCTGAGCCAGTGTGTTAGCATTAGGCAATGCGGCAAGAGCAATAAAGTGCACCATTTTACTGAATCTGTCAACAACTACAAGAATAACAGTCTTCCCCGCTGATACTGGTAGATCCGTAATGAAATCCATTGACAGGTGCGTCCAAGGCCTGTTTGGGATGGCCAGAGGTAAAAGACGCCCTGCCGGACGAGTATGATCTACCTTAGAACGAGCACAGGTAGCACATGCAGACACAAAATTCAACACCTCCTGGTGCCATTTAGGCCACCAGAACCGACGAGACACTAACTCAGAGGTTGCCCTACTACCTGGGTGTCCTGCCAGTGTGGAGTTATGGTGTTCTTTTAGTATCTCCAGTCGTAAATTTTCTGGCACAAACAGTTTACCCGAGGGGCAGGAGGCCGGGGCGTCCCCTTGAGCTTCCAACACCCTCCCCTCTAAACCTGAGTGTAATGCAGAGACCAGCACCCCCTTTTGCAAAATGGGCTCTGGTACCTCAACATCATCCCCCCCCAGGAAAACTTCGAGACAATGCATCCGCCTTAGTATTTTCTGCCCCCGGCCGATAGGTTATTACAAAATTAAACCTAGTAAAAAATAACGACCACCGAGCCTGTCTAGGGGTGAGACGTTTAGCAGACTCCAGATATAATAAGTTTTTGTGATCAGTAATCACCGTGACGGGATGAACCGCCCCCTCCAAAAAATGACGCCACTCCTCAAAAGCCAACTTAATAGCCAAAAGTTCCCTGTTGCCAATATCATAGTTCCTTTCTGCAGTAGACAATTTCTTCGAAAAGAAAGCACACGGACGCCATTCACCAGGGGACGGGCCCTGAGATAGTACCGCTCCCACCCCCACCTCTGATGCATCAACCTCTACAATAAAAGGAAGCGAGACATCTGGCTGTACGAGAATAGGGGCCGAGGTGAATCTCTCCTTCAGAGATGCAAAGGCAGTTTTGGCTGCATGTGACCATTTGGAAAAATCGGATCCCTTTCGGGTCATGTCCGTCAGTAGTTTGACCACCAAGGAATAGTTTTTTATAAACTTTCTAGAAAAATTGGCAAACCCCAGGAAGCGTTGCAATGCTTTCAGGTTCTCAGGCAGATCCCAGTCTATAATCGCCCGGACTTTCTCTGGATCCATGCGGAAACCTGAATCTGACAACACATACCCCAGAAATGGCAGTTCTTTTACGGCGAACACACATTTTTCTAACTTAGCAAACAATTTGTTGGCCCTTAATATCTGCAGCACTTGTCTCACATGGATCTTATGTGTATCCAGATCCGGGGAATAGACCAGGATGTCATCAAGATATATCACAACAAATCTCCCGATAAGGTGACTAAAAATATCGTTGACAAAATGTTGGAATACCGCAGGCGCATTAGTAAGACCAAATGGCATGACCAGATTTTCATAATGCCCTTCCGGAGTATTAAAAGCAGTCTTCCACTCATCCCCCTCTTTGATGCGAACCAGGTTATAGGCTCCTCTGAGATCCATTTTGGAGAACCATTTAGCACCAGCAACCTGATTAAAGAGGTCGGGAATGAGAGGAAGAGGATAGGGATCTCGGATAGTTATCCGGTTTAATTCCCGGAAATCCAGGCAAGGACGTAGGCCCCCATCTTTCTTTTTAACGAAAAAGAACCCTGCAGCCACAGGTGAAGAAGAGGGTCTGATGTGTCCTTTAGCCAAACTCTCCGAAATATAATCTTTCATAGCCTTCCTCTCCGGGCCGGAAAGATTGTATAACCGGGTTTTAGGTAGTTTGGCCCCAGGTAGTAGATTAATCGGGCAATCATATGGACGATGAGGTGGTAACCCCTGACAACCCTTCTCAGAGAACACATCCATAAAATCTGACAGAAAGGCAGGTAAAGATGTTACAGAGAGTGTAGAGCACCTACTACTCAAGCAGTTGTCCTTATAATGTTCACTCCACTCCACAATCTCCCCGGCCTGCCAATCCACCACTGGATTGTGAGTCACCAGCCAGGGAAGCCCCAATACCATAGGAGCCGGAAGACCGTCCAGGACATAACACGAGATATGCTCTTTATGGAGGTCCCCTACCTGCAGATGGATATTATGAATGATCTGAGTTAACTCTTTCTGAGTAAGAGGGGAGGAGTCGATGGCAAAAACAGGAATAGTTCTGCGTATCGGTTCTGGAGTAAAACCCAGAGCCTGAGCAAACCGTGAATCCACCAAGTTGACCCCGCCCCACTGTCCAAAAAGACGGAACAGATCTCAGTCTTATTGCCCGCCTCAACGGCAACGGACAACAAAAACTGAGACATGCGTATGGAGGAAACAAATACGCCCAGACTGTTATCCTCCGCACAATCTGGGGACTCTAGTTTTCCGGCGGCTCCTTTGTTTGTGGTCTCTTGGGTTCTGAGGGACAAACCTTTACAAAATGACCCCTCCCCCCACAACGAAAACAAACCTCTGACCTACAGCGGAACTTAGGAGGATTCACCCGTCTAGTGGCACCCCCTATTTGCATTGGTTCGACTGGATCATAACAAACCGATCCCTGCCCTATAGAGGCCTCCGTAAAATTGAATAGTCTCTCCCTGAGTCGTCTGTCGATTCTTATGGACAGAGACATAGTAGCCTCCAGAGACCCAGGGACCTCGTATACCGCCAGCGCGTCTTTTAATTTTTCAGACAACCCCTGGCAGAACTGACTCCTAAGGGCCGAGTCGTTCCATAACGTATCAGTAGCCCACCTACGGAATTCGGAACAATACAGTTCAGCAGACCGGTTCTCTTGCCGAAGTCTACGTAGCTTAGACTCAGCCAGTGAGACCCTGTCCGGGTCATCATATACGAGACCCAGGGCTTTAAAAAACTCCTCCACTGATCGTAAGGCCAGACAGTCTGATGGTAGGGAGAAAGCCCAAGCCTGCGGATCTCCTTGCAGGAGAGAAATTACAATACCCACCCGTTGTTCCTCACCGCCGGAGGATCTAGGGTGTAACCTGAAGAACAATTTGCAAGCTTCTCTGAAGGTTACAAATTGGTCTCTCCCTCCTGAGAACCTATCAGGTAAAGCCACTTTTGGCTCAGGAGTACCTTGGTTTCCCGTAGCAACGGTGGAACCCAAGGATGGCTGCTGCTGCTTTTAATCCTGCCACTTCAAGGGATAATCCCTGTAATTGTTTCGCCAAAACCGTAACCGGATCCATAGTGGAACAGAAAAATACAAAGCAAAACAGCAAGCAAAAAAAAAAAAAAAAAAAGGAAATGTCACTTTTTTTTTTTTTTTAAAAGGCCAGATATACTGTCACGACCGCTACCCCAGCAGCAGTCGTGTCGCACCAGACGGAGGGGAAGGGGGACCCTTATCTACGGATGGGAATAGTATGGCCACCCCTGACTAACCCTAAGCTGGCACCTGTCTGCCCTGATACCCTAGACGGGGTGTGAACCCGTGCGGCGAGCAGGATGCCTAAACCTTCAGTCACCCTAAAAAAGGCCTAGAGTGGGGAAAGGCCGATGGGAGCACTAGTCACCATCACTCATGTCTAGGAGAACAGCAGGGGAAGACAGAAAGAAACAAACAAACTATATCAGAGATAGACTTATCCAGTCACGAGCAGAGAAGGCGATCCCAATCACGACAGTCCACGCCGGACAAGAGCTCCACAGCAACACCATCAAACGATCTCCTTCAAAGGTCAGAATAGAACTGGAAGTAAGGACTATATCTGGCAATGACTGCAAGTGAAAGTGAAACTAATATAGTAGCTGGGAGTGGCAGACAGGACTCACCTGAGAAGGATGCCTACAAACTCCCAGTCAGGACAAAAAGGTTCACAAGGCAAAACCCAGATGACATACCCTGAACCACGGAGCAAACTCACAAGCTATCGCGAGTAGCAAGTCGCTGCGACCTTCTCCTCCCAGACCTGTCTGGATCAGTCACAGTCATGACCATTACTGACCAAATGCTGACCTAGTGAAGGCGGATGCTCCACCGACAGGATCCATTTTTTGGGGGTTATTTTTCTGACAGATCAGAGGAAGGGCAACATAATCAGTGACGTCAACACAAACTTACTGCTGACACCCTCCCCACTCTGTCGGAGAAAGAAGGTGGGGGCTCTACTTGTATAAGCATTTAATAGAACAGGTTCTGTAGACATCTATGTGGAATCAGCTGACGACGGTGTAAAAGGAGTGCGCTTCATTGGCGCTAACATTGACCTGTAAGGCTGAGTTCACACTTGAGTTATTTTATCAGTTTTGGCCCCGTGACTGCCCAAATAAGTGAAGTGTGCACTGATTCTAAGAGCGACACCTGTCATCTGCATGTCATACTGACTCACAGTATTGTTTCACTACCACAGCAGACTCCCTATGCGTGTTAATGCAAGGCACAGTGTTCTACACCACTATAAAGGCTCTCTGACACCAAGAAATAGCAGTTTTTTAACAAGATTCACTACGAATAAATTCGGATCGAACCAAATTTTTTCAGAAAATTCGGCGAACCGACCGAATCGAATTTGTGAGAAATTCTCTCATCTCTAACGCTATTGTATAACTATACAATCATACAGCGTGTATGATTTTTGCTTTATAATTCATCCACTTGGAGACAATCTTAAAAAAATACATATTTTAATTATGGATATGCTGAACATATAGACCCTGAGTGAAGATGGGTCTCGCTGAGCCTATAGGGATGATACAAACATACGTCAATTAATCTCAGCTTGCTGTTTACTCTTCCAATTTGGTAGATTCCAGATGTCTTCTGCAGATAATACGTCCTATCTGGTAAGATGCCAATAGCATTAATAAGATTCCGTCCTTCTCTGCTTGGCAGGATGTGGCCACCTTCTTCTTCAAGAATCCATGGCATCTGTGGAAATTGAAAAAAATTAAAAATAACAGCGAAGATTTATATGGACATGATGCAATGGGAGTTTATTTTCTTTTCCGTTTTGTTAGTAAGTTTTTCCTTTTTTAAAGTATTTGTTTTTCTTTTTCTTCATTAAACTGTTTTCTCTATTAAACAAATAGGTTTTCCTGGTGGCTTTTCACTCATTTTAAAAGTGGGTGTGGATTAGCAGAAGGATGCATGGCTTTTCATGGCACAACAGATTTCCTAGCATTTACGCTAGAAACTGGCATAAATGATAGTATAAATCTGCACTCATAGCTGGTGTAGATTTGAAAGTCCGGCGCACTGACTTTATACTAAGACTAGCGTGTAACGCCAATCTTCGTATATCTGCCTTACTGTGTGCAAAAGATAACAGAAAAACCACCACAAAAAAGCAGCAAAAAGTGAATGTGGAAAAAAATACCTGTGGTTTTCCTGGAAAAAAAATGCTAGCCGAAATTCAAGTGTGTAGAAACCCTTAGGCTGGTGTTTTATTCCGGAGTTTTTTTTAGGGCTTTTAGAATTAGCAGTGCATTTTTTTGCTAACATTTTGTTTGGTAGTCTGTGGGATACAGCCATTTTTCTGTATTGGGTTGAGGTGCTTTTTTGGGTCAATAATATATTTTTTTCAAACTTCAGCATGCCCTGAGTGTGTAGTTTTTCTACCATAGACTTACGTTAGTTATTTTGGCAGCTTCAAAAATATGCATGTGCAAAGAGTGCTGCCATTTTTTAAAGGCCTTTTTTTATCAATTGTTTCCCACAAAGCTCTAAAGAGGCTCTGATTTAAAAAAAATAGATGAATATGGCCAATAAAAATGGCCAATACATAGGTAAAAATGGCTTAAAATATCCTCAACTAAAAAGTTGATTAAATCAGGTGATTTCTAAGTCCTTTGTGTGTGGAAGAGCCCTAACACAGTTTGACTGTGAGATTAGGCTCGGTCTATATACTGCAACTCGTGGCAAAATCATGACACAAAAAGTGAAAAAAAGTAGAAAGTGACCTTGCGACCACTGCACAAAATTGAACATGATCTGATTTCTTGCAATAGTCTCAAGGTCCTTGTGACTCATGAGGTAATGGGTGATGCCAAGATCGTATATACTATAGATGCAGCTCATGTGGCTGCTGTGGGGGCCCTGGAAACAAGGGTCACAGCCCTGATTAGTCCCAGTTGGTGAAAACCTGTGCAGGACTCCCTTCTACAGAGAAACTGTACTGTTAGCAAACAAGGGGCATGCAACGGACTGAAGGGTCATGGATAAAGACATATTTGGGGGGGAAACAGATACCAACCACTTCTGTCCTCCGTGGCAAAACCCACCACCACCCCTTTTCCAATGAGGTTTCCATGTGAAAATTACAAGTGCACCTCCCATATGTCAGGAGTTTATTTAGCCAAAATTCTTTGGATGGCTGTGCTGCGAGGGGTGGCATACCGACCAGTCAAGTCCTGACTATTCCACTTATCGGTGAGGCTGAAAGCCAAGCCAATCAGGTTTCTCTCTCAGCATTTATTCCCAGAGTTAGGAAGGAAAATTTAAGCCTGTTATTTAGTTATTGCTAGCTGCTGCTGATTGTGTGTGTCCTGACTCAGTTTGCACCCTATGTGCTTTGCATCTGAACTCTAGACCTGTTCATTTTCCTTGTACCAGTTGTGGCTTGTTTTCTGGATTAATCTCTTGTCTGGTGAATTTGATACTACTGATCCTCTTGGTATTCTGACCATGGCTAGTTTCTGGATTAACTTGTTGTCTGCTATTTGAGCTATATATCTCTCTGCTGGTTCTGACACTGCTTGCCTACTACAGCTCGGCCATTCTGGTAGGTCTTCTAGTCAGCTTTCACCAGTTTTATGTTACCTTACTCTGCACACGTGACCTGGTTCTCTAACAGCCAAGTCTATCCAGACTTGAAGCAAGCTCTGGTAAAGAACGTTTGTGGTAACCTTGAGGTAACTACCAACCAAAATAGCATGCATCTATTACAATGTAGCTACAGTTTACTGTGAAACAATTAACCCTGTGTTTGGAACTTTAAAGAGGTTGTCCACATAAGCAGGGGTGTAACTGGAATATATGGATCTCCATATTGGCAGAATTCTTCTATTACTCTTTTGGTGACAGCAAAATGAACCATGATAATGTAGAAAGCAGAACAGTGATGAGATTGTGCACATTCGCTGGATACCTGGCTCTGTTGTTAGCACTATTGCACTGCCGTGCTGGGGCCCTAGGTTTGAATATCAGCAAGGAAAAAATGAGCATGGAATTGTATGTTCTTCCTTTGCTTGTGTGGAATTCCTTACGTTTATCTCTGCACTCTAAAAACATACTGAGAGATTAATTTGGAATTTAGAATTTGAGCAGTAACGGGAACAGGGACTGATAGGTGACGTAAATCTCTGTACAGGGATGTGAGAAGGATACAGTAGGTGATGATAAATCTGGTCATATGGTGGTATGCCAGCACCAGAGTTAAGGTAGGTTGTAGGCTTGTCTGTAGAAGTGGGTTTTCAGGTTTCTTTGGAAGGTTTCCATTGTAGGCGAGAGTCTGATATGTTGGAGTAGAGAGTTGTGGAAATAGGACATGAGAGGAGAAAAGAGAAGGAGATGTTGTAATGATAGAAGATTGCATATGGGGAGGTTTTGGGAGATCAGGTCACAGATGTATGGAGGGGACAGGTTTTGGATGGCCTTGTATGTCATAATTATTTGTACTGGATTCTATGGGCATTGGGGAGCTGGTGAAGGGATTGGCGGTGAGGGAAGAGACAAAAGAGTAACAGGAGAGAAGTGGATAAGTTGGGCAGCAGAGTTGAGGATAGATTGAAGGGGTGTGAGGGTACTAGATGGGAGGTCACATTGCAGGATGTTACAATAGTCTAGGCAGGAGATGATGAGGGCATGTACAAGCATTTTTGCATACTCTCTGCTGAGGAATTTGCTGATCAGAGAGATATTTTTGAGTTGGATTCCGCAGGAGGCGTAAAGGACTTGGATGTGCGGACAGAGCAGAATCAAAGGTTACCCCAGTGTGGCAGACTTGGTTTATCGGAGAGACTGTGCAGCAATTGACTGTGATAGATAGGACTGTTGGTTAGGCTGAAACAATTGGTTCTGTATTCCATTATGTTCATCATGATGTGCATCATATACTGGATACGTGTCATGGTGGGGTAAGAACTAGGGTTTAGGTTAACTGTGGCATTTTTGTGATTTTACATGAGTTAAATTTCACCACAAGTGAAATAAGGCATTTGAGTCCTTTCATATCAATGGGTTGTTTATATAAGGCAGGATAGGACAGGTCCTCCATAGTCTTTGTAGCCTCTCTCCACTCTGGTCAGTAATGAAGATCCTGAACAGGCTGCCCATCCTCTATAAAATTATAATTACGTAATAGGGTGAAAATGGATAAAAAAAAAAATAGACATCCCCTTTATGATAACTTTTTTTTTTATTTTACCATTTCAAAAAGTTCTATTTATGCTGCTATCTCTGTAAAAAAAATGAAGATACATACAGATAGGGAAGTTCTAACCTTGAGTGTTATATCACATCACAATGCGATATAACATGACAAAAGTCATTGAAAGCAATTGAAAAAGTCAATTAAAACTTTCTTGCCATTGTTTACTTAATTCTCTAGGCAGCAAGATGACCATTGTTACATCTGTACATGTACAGTAAAAAGCCATCTCCTTTTGACATGTTGATGACTGTTGTAACGGGATTAGCTCACGGGATCAACGTCTCCTGGGATAGACGGGCGTGTTAGCACACAAAACACAGTCCAGTCCAAGCAAGTATGGTGCAACTGGCCTCAGCCAGTTTTATTGGCTTTTGTAGGCAAAAGTATTAAACAAAACAGTACAAAATAAAAGAAATATCTGGCCATCTGGCCGCTGCCTCTAGATATCAAGCAGTTACTGACTAAAGGATACTGAGCCTTGTACCCAGCACCATAAACAAAACACACAGTTGCTTTTTAACTCACATAAGAGCTTTCCAAGGAGCAGAGACCCCCAGCTAGTGATCTGCCCTTTTATAGCACACCGAGCTTTCCAGGTGATTAGCCACAGTTACCACAAATACCTGGAGTTGCTAATTGGAGCAAGGACCCACCCAACTCTCCCTGCACCAAGCAGCCAGGCCCTTCTAACCAGGTTTTTGATAAAAACCCTTACACATAGAAAACTGTTTTCCTTGCTGCTTCAACTCCCTTGCTGCTATTTAGAATGTATAAGACAGGAACCTACTGTAGGTGAAATGTAGACTCCTTCTACCACTTTCCCCCTGGTCCTGTCTTCAGTTTGGAGACTTATAATACACTGCTCAAAAAAATAAAGGGAACACTTAAACAACACAATGTAGCTCCAAGTCAATCACACTTCTGTGAAATCAAACTGTCCACTTAGGAAGCAACACTGAGTGACAATCAATTTCACATGCTGTTGTGCAAATGGGATAGACAACAGGTGGAAATTGTAGGCAATTAGCAAGACACCCCCAATGCAGGAGTGGTTCTGCAGGTGGTGACCACAGACTACTTCTCAGTTCCTATGCTTCCTGGCTGATGTTTTGGTCACTTTTGAATGCTTGCGGTGCTTTCACTCTAGTGGTAGCATGAGTCTACAACCCACACATATGGCTCAGGTAGTGCAGCTTATTCAGGATGGCACATCAATGCGAGCTGTGGCAAGAAGGTTTGCTGTGTCTGTCAGTGTAGTGTCCAGAGCATGGAGGCGCTACCAGGAGACAGGACAGTACATCAGGAGACGTAGAGGAGGCCGTAGGAGGGCAACAACCCAGCAGCAGGACCGCTACCTCCGCCTTTGTGCAAGGAAGAACAGGAGGAGCACTGCCAGAGCCCTGCAAAATGACATCTAGCAGGCCACAAATGTGCATGTGTCTGCTCAAACAGTCAGAAACAGACTCCATGAGGGTGATATGAGGGCCCGACGTCCACAGGTGGGGGTTGGGCTTACAGCCCAACACCGTGCAGGACGTTTGGCATTTGCCAGAGAACACTAAGATTGGCAAATTCGCCACTGGCGCCCTGTGCTCTTCACAGATGAAAGCAGGTTCACACTGAGCACATGTGACAGATGTGACAGAGTCTGGAGACGCCGTGGAGAACGTTCTGCTGCCTGCAACATCCTCCAGCATGACCGGTTTGGCATTGGGTCAGTAATAGTGTGGGGTGGCATTTCTTTGGAGGGCCGCACAGCCCTCCATGTGCTCTCCAGAGGTAGCCTGACTGCCATTAGGTACCGAGATGAGATCCTCAGACCCCTTGTGAGACCATATGCTGGTGTGGTTGGCCCTGGGTTCCTCCTAATGCAAGACAATGCTAGACCTCATGTGGCTGGAGTGTGTCAGCAGTTCCTGCAAGACGAAGGCATTGATGCTATGGACTGGTCCGCCCGTTCCCCAGACCTGAATCCAATTGAGCACATCTGGGACATCATGTCTCGCTCTATCCACCAACATCACGTTGCACCACAGACTGTCCAGGAGTTGGCAGATGCTTTAGTCCAGGTCTGGGAGGAGATCCCTCAGGAGACCGTCCGCCACCTCATCAGGAGCATGCACAGGCATTGTAGGGAGGTCATACAGGCACGTGGAGGCCACACACACTACTGAGCCTCATTTTGACTTGTTTTAAGGACATTACATCTAAGTTGGATCAGCCTGTAGTGTGTTTTTCCACTTTAATTTTGAGTGTGACTCCAAATCCAGACCTCCATGGGTTGAAAAATTTGATTTCCATTTTTTAATTTTTGTGTGATTTTGTTGTCAGCACATTCAACTATGTAAAGAACAAAGTATTTCAGAAGAATATTTAATTAACTCAGATCTAGGATGTGTTATTTTTGTGTTCCCTTTATTTTTTTTGAGCAGTGTATATTCACTCTGCATTTATATAAGCCAACTGTATCCATATGGTGGAACTGACCCAACAGACGCCTAAAGAGTGTCAACTAATATTTGAAAATAGTTATTTTAAACCAGACAGCACCATAATTTTTTCGCCTATGGAAGTCAAAGTCTTTTGATTAGCATTTCATTAGCCTAGTTGGACCTATGGTTGATCCTCAGTGGATCTGCTTGTACTCAGACAACTTCATGATGATGACTGATTCTTGCCTCCTCCTTTTTTCTTGTAGTTGTCCAACCAATTCTTTTCGGATTTCTCCATGATCACCTACACGACTCTCCTACTGGCTATAAAATACAGCAGCAGCTTGTCGGTAATTGATCAGACAAGTGAACTGTAAAATATTCATTTTCTACTTGAACAGCCAGATAAATCTCCTGGGATGCGGATGAGAATATTACTATGCACATCAGGGTTTAAGAAGAAATAGTAATATCCCTGATAAGTGAGATTTTGCTACACTCAATAGTTAAGGCTTTATGGTACTGCAGTGCATGCACGCAACGCATAGATGTGAAGTTTACCATCGCCTGCAGTCAGTGGATAATAAGAAGCTTGTTTATTAAGGTGAAAAGACTTCACCTTCAACACACAGTAGTTATGAAATATGCTTAGCGTTTTACAGACCATACAAATGGTAAACATAATCTCCATGAACAAAGCTAGATAATTAAGAAGCCGTTCTACTTACCAGTCATATTCATCTCAACGATGTGGTATATATAACATTAATTATATACTGTTTATAATTAGAAACTTTCCAATCTTTCTCCTGGATGCAAAATATAACTACTATATAGCTTTATTTTACATACAAAAATATACTATAAAACTGCCCCTGTATGAAAGAATATAACTACTATAATACTGCTCCTATGTACAAGAATATAACTATTATAATACTGCTCCTATGTACAAGAATATAACTACTATAATACTGCTCCTATGTACAAGAATATAACTACTATAATATGCACTTTAGATATCTAATATGCTGCATACGAACGAGTGTCATGGATGGATTGTTGTTTTTGGTTATTCCTCTTTATCCTTCCCTCCCTCCTATTCCTTGTCCCTATCCCCATATCCTTCCCCTCCCCTTTTTCCTCTATTTCTGCGTCATTATGTTCACCAGTCATACTACAAGACCTTTATATACTGGTAAGATGCATCTGTAACCTTTGCATAATACTTGTATAATGGGATATGATTATTCTGTCTATATGTGAAAAATGGGAAATTAGTATTGTCCTGTTATTTATATACGGAATTCTGTTTAGGTCCATATCTACAGTCCTTCAAGCTGTTATGTATACTCAAAGCAATGTACGATATCAACCACTTTGTATATGTCACTGCATAATGTTGTAGTATGTATTTTCAATATACTTTTCAATAAAAAGAGAATTTTCAAAGAATATAACTACTATAATACTGCTCCTATGTACAAGAATATAACTACTATAATACTGCTCCTATGTACAAGAATATAACTACTATAATACTGCTCCTATGTACAAGAATATAACTACTATAATACTGCTCCTATGTACAAGAATATAACTACTATAATACTGCTCCTATGTACAAAAATATAACTACTATAATACTGCCTCCTATGTACAAGAATATAACCACTATAATACTGCCTCCTATGTACAAGAATATAACTACAATAATACTGCTCATATGTACAAGAATATAACTACTATAATACTGCTCCTATGTACAAGAATATAATTACTATAATACTGCCTCCTATGTACAAGAATAGAACTACTATAATACTGCTCCTATGTACAAGAATAGAACTACTATAATACTGCTCCCTATGTACAAGAATACAACTACTATAATACTGCTCCTATGTACAGGAATATAACTACTATAATACTGCCTCCTATGCACAAGAATATAACTACTATAATACTGCTCCTATGTACAGGAATATATCTACTATAATACTGTCTCCTATGTACAAGAATATAACTACTATAATACTGCTCCTATGTACAGGAATATATCTACTATAATACTGTCTCCTATGTACAAGAATATAACTACTATAATACTGCTCCTATGTACAAGAATATAACTACTATAATACTGCTCCTATGTACAAGAATATAACTACTATAGTACTGCTCCTATGTACAAGAATATAACTACTATAATACTGCTCCTATGTACAAGAATATAACTACTATAATACTGCCCTATGTACAAGAATATAACTGCTATAATACTGCTCCTGTGTACAAGAATATAACTACTATAATACTGCTCCTATGTACAAGAATATAACTACTATTATACTGCTCCTATGTACAAGAATATAACTACTATAATACTGCTCCTATGTACAAGAATATAACTACTATAATACTGCTCCTATGTACAAGAATATAACTACTATAATACTGCTCCTATGTACAAGAATATAACTACTATAATACTGCTCCTATGTACAGGAATATAACTAATATAATACTGCTCCTATGTACAAGAATATAACTACTATAATACTGCTCCTATGTACAAGAATATAACTACTATAATACTGCTCCAATGTACAGGAATATACCTACTATAATACTGCTCCTATGTACAAGAATATAACTACTATAATACTGCTCCTGTGTACAAGAATATAACTACTATAGGGGGCGGAGCCTAGCCACGCTGCTGAATGGCCGCACGAGCTTGAGCTCCTCCAGCATTCCGGCTCATTTGCCCTAATTAAGCATATAATTTTGCCTTATTATGGGGAAATCTGGCAAGGACAAGGTCAGAGGAAGTACAGAGACGACTCCGAGGCATTCCAAACAGCCAGAAATGGAGAAGTTTCTCCGGAAAACGCCGCGGCTTGTAGCACAGAAAGGCCCCAATATGGCGGAGTCTGCTGTCCATGACTCCGATGCCGGAGACCTCTCAGACGCGTGCAGCGGATCTGACATCTCAGACAGGAGACCCAGAGACCCACCGATTTCAGAACGGACTCTCCGACGGGTCCTGGAATCAGCCCTCTCGCCCATCAAGCAAGACCTATCCGATATAAAAGATGACCTGAGGCACTTAGGCCAGAGGGTGGTTGCGCTAGAAACGGCGCAGGAATCCATCATGGAGTATGAAGGCAAAGCATCGGAGGTGCTGGCGGCCCATAGGGCCTTATTGAATGATGCCTTTTTAAAGCTTGAGGACCAGGAGAACCGCAGCCGTAGGCGCAATATTCGATTCCGCGGCTTACCTGAATCGATAGCGGCGGAGGCCCTGCCGACAATGGCGCGCGAAATCTTCTCCATGCTGCTGGGCCCGGATAGAGCGGAGGGTGTCGTGGTGGAGCGGATACACCGGGCGCTGCGGCCCAGGCCTAAGCCGCAAGAGCCCCCACGAGATATCATCTGTGGCTTGTTGAGCTACGTGGACACTGCGGCCCTCTTGAAGAGGCAAAGAGAGATGGAGACACTCGAATATGAAGGAACGCCATTCCAGATGTACCAAGATTTGGCGCCATCGACTCTGGCGAAGCGGCGCCTGCTAAAGCCCCTCCTGGATGTCTTGAGGAAATCATCAACGCCATTCCGGTGGTTATACCCCTTTGGGCTTGCTGTATCTAGAAACGGTAAAGTACTTACCATACGATCCCCTGCCGATCTCGCCTCAGTCTGGAACTCTCTGGATGTCCCCCCTGTGGAGATCCCTTCCTGGCTACCGGCCGACCAAGATGGCCCCTTACCGGTTCCGCCGCGGATCTCGGCCTGGCAGAAGGCCTCATCGGGCAGACCTGAGCGCCCGAATCGTAGCAAGGCGGAGAGGGCCCCCACCTGATTTATGCTAACCTTTTTTCTTTCAGGATAAGTTTATGGGCCTGAGGTTTCATTTTCCCCTTGGTTATGGGGATGTCTGTTTTACATCTCTTGTCCTGCCTTTTTTCAGTCTCCATGGGGCCAGGGGAGATCCTGACCTATTTTTTTTGTTTTTGGGGCCTGAGCTGCTTTTTCCATATTGGCGGATGGGAATATGATGTTGTAAGGAACTGCAATTACCTCCTTATCATGTGATGGACGTTATCTCTGAACTGAGAACTTTGATCCCCACATGCAGGGTAATGACCGGAGCGTTTCCGGTGCTGGATATGTTTTTTGTTGTTGGTCTCTTTTTGTTACAGACCATAGGGTGCTTTACCTGCCCCCTTGCCAATCCAACCCTGTCTTGGATGGTGATAGGTGAAGCACTCACTCTTTTTCAGATGGATATTCTGTCTGCGCTGGCTCATTGCCAGTCTCACATGTTGATTGTAATGTTTTTCTTATTTTTTATTCCTCTTTACCTTTCCCCCCTTTCTCCTCATACTCCCTGCTCTGCTCATTTATTCCATGCGCTATCTAATACTTTCCTGGGTATCTGGCACTATCTCTCTCATACACGTATGTTGATATGTCGTCAATTGTAGTCGCCTCCCTAAATGCTCATGGGCTGAACGAGCCATGCAAAAGGTCTCAAATTATCTCCCTCCTCCTGAGGGATAAGGTCTCAGTTGCCTTCCTACAGGAGACTCACTTTAGGACAGGTAGAATCCCCAATCTCCCCCCTAAGAAATTTGTTCAGTGGTTCCATAGCACAAATGACTCAGCTAGTAGGGGAGTTAGTGTGGCTATGCACAAAAATCTACCATTCAAGCACACCGCTACCTCAGCAGACCCTGAGGGACGGTACATTTTTGTAAAGGGTGTTTTAAGCGATTCACCGGTTACATTTGCCAATCTTTATGCGCCTAATAGAGGCCAAGTACCATGGCTCGTTCAGACCCTTGACCTACTGGCATCCTTTTCTGAGGGACTGTTAGTTTTAGGGGGCGACTTCAATGTTGCCCTGGAACCGGCGGTGGACACCTCAGTGGGCAGACCGTCTGTGTCCTACAGGCTTTTGAAAAGGCTTAAATCTTCCCTACGAAAACTGAAGGTCAGGGATGTATGGCGTACTTTTAATCCCAGTAGCAGGGATTATACATATTATTCACATGCCAAGTCGTCCTTCCATAGATTGGATTATCTGTTCTTGTCTGACTCGCACATGCGCAATGTCTCTGGGGCCCGGATTGGTAGTATCACGCTATCCGATCACGCACCTGTTATTATTAATTTTTCCCTGTCTGGACCACTCAGAAAGGAACGCTTATGGCGGCTCAACGACACCTTGGTTTTGGATCCCACCCACGCTTGCAAAATCAAGAAGTCGATTTCTGAATTTTTCAAACTTAATGATACGCCTAATTCCCCTCCTTCTCCTTCCATACTATGGGAATCCCATAAGGTAGTAATTAGGGGGGAACTTATCGCGCTAGGAGCTCATGTGAAGAAACAGAGGACGCAGGCCTTGGATACTGTACTAGCAGACATTGCTCGCCTTGAATCCTCTCACAAGGAGTCACAGGCCAAGCGCTGCTTGAAAGATCTTACTGAAGCCAGAGTACGCTTAAAAAATCTATTGAATATCACCTCTGCTAAGCTGGTCCTACGCTCACGATTTAAAGCATACGCACACGGAGATAGAGGAAACAGACTGATGTCGGCGATTGCCAAGAAGCAGTTTTCTGACTCCTTTGTTTCCTCTATTAAGGACTCCAATGGCAAAATACATAAGTCCACTCCTGATATCGCCAAGGCATTTTGCGCCTTTTATGAAGCCTTATATAACTTACCCAACCCTGAGGGGTCCACTACTAGTGATCTTTCAGAGGCGACAGATAAGTTTTTGCAGACACTAGACCTTCCTTCTATATCCTCAACCAAGGCGTCCCAGCTTACTAGACCCATTACTGACTCTGAGATTCAGAAGGTGCTCGCGTCCATCCCTTCGGGCAAAAGTCCGGGCCCAGATGGTTTCTCCATCATGTATTATAAGTCCTTTAAGGACGTTTTAATACCCCGCTTCAGGGATTTGTGCAACTATCTTCTCTCAGGAGGTTCCCTCGCTCCTCACTCCTTATTGGCGCACATCACTGTCCTGCATAAGGAGAATAAGGATCCAACTTGCTGCAGCAATTACAGACCGATCTCTTTACTTAACTGTGATGTGAAGTGGTGGGCGAAGATCTTGGCTACTAGGCTTCAGGAGGTTCTTCCTGACATCGTTCATGAAGAGCAAGTTGGCTTTGTCCATGGCAGACAGGGGTCCGATAATACGGTACGGCTTCTTCATCTTGTAAATTGGGCCAAAAGATCCTCTAAGCCCTTAGTGTTGGTTAGCACCGATGCGGAAAAGGCCTTCGACAGGGTCAGCTGGCACTATATGTCGCGGACCCTGTCGAGGTTTGGTCTTCCAGAACAATTCATTGCAGCCATTTATACCCTGTATTCGGCCCCCTCTGCCAGGGTCAAGGTCAACGGTGCATTGTCACCACCATTTCGCATCACTAACGGGACGAGGCAGGGTTGCCCCCTCTCCCCTGCGCTATTCGTCTTAGTAATGGAGACCCTTTTGTGTAAAATAAGAGAAGACCCGGATATTAAAGGTCTTCAGATCGGTGCTTCTACACATGTTGCTGCAGCATTTGCAGATGACCTGTTGGTCATGATCTCTAATCCTAAGGAGGCTTTACCCAAACTACTGACCATATTTGAGGACTTTGGATTTATATCTAATTTCAAAATTAATTATGGAAAGTCCATGGCACTTAACATCTCCTGCCCACAAGCGGTGATTAAGGCTACCAAGCGTGCCACTCCATTCACCTGGGCCTCCAGAGACATTGCGTATTTGGGGACTCACATATCGGCCAATATACAGGATCTGGCTTCCCTTAACTATATACCACTTCTGAAAACAGTGCGTACGCATTTACAAAATTTGAAGCTTCCATTTGTCTCCTGGGTAGGGAGAAAGAACTACCTTAAGACCTTTATTCTTCCCAAATTTTTGTACTTGCTGCAAGTGCTCCCTATTTGGTTGCCAAACTCATATTTTACAGAACTACGGAGAGTATTCACACGCTTCCTGTGGAACGGGAAATCTCCGCGTATAGCTTATTCGGTTCTCACAAGGGACAGAAGGTTTGGTGGTTTTGGGATGCCAGATGTGAAATTATATTATAATGCAGTACAGCTTTGTAGATGCGTAGCTATCATGACTCGTCACTCCATTTCCCTTTGTTCCCGCCTTGAAAAGGTGCTGTTCACGGACCAAGAACTACTTACTTTATGGGGCATTAGGCCTCTTTCGGCCAATCACTACTACTCCTCTCCAGTTTGGAAGGGTATGCTGGTTGAATGGTCCAAAATGGTTCAGTCTCGCATTTTTAATTTTCCTAACCCTAGTATGCCACTTAACTTGTTGCAGAGCCACATTCACCCCTCTGTGTTGAACCCCTCCGGGATTTGGTCTAAGCTCGCTGACATTCCTCTGCGAGATGTCCTTCTCCCGGACGGCAGTTTGAACTGGGATTCAGTGGTGGACCTCCCTGAGGTTAAAGCTGCGCCTTTTTTCCACTTAGCAGATTTTAAGCGAGACACTAAAAAGTGTACTGGGCCTTTTGCAGGTCATAGTCCCCCCTCCTGGCTTGAAAAAAGGGTTTTAGCTACTAAACCCCCCTTTAGACCGTTATCCCAGATGTATAAAGAAATACTTTCTTCATTACCCCCAGAGCTACATTATGTGGTCTCCTGGGAGCGTGAGCTCTCCATGTCTCTCACTGAGCCGGAGAAGGCGTTCATCTTATCCCACTCACACGGCTTCAGTCGTTGTGTGAGGATTCAGGAGAATTCCTTTAAGCTTCTCAGTAGATGGTATAAAACACCCGAGTTTTTGCATAAATTAAACCCTGAGGTCCCTGAATCGTGTTGGAGATGTGGTACAGGTATTGGGTCTTTGTCGCATATTTGGTGGTTTTGTCACAAGATTCAACCGTTTTGGAAATCAATCGAGACGGTGGTCAACCAAATATGCAACACTAAGATATCAATAGATGCTAAACTAGTGCTCTTATGGTGCCCTAACAGCTCTCTCACCCCCTCTAAGCATAACCTACCTACGATGTTGCTTACAGCAGCTAAGCTACTTATTCCCTTTTTGTGGAAGAATGACTCCCCACCGACTCTCCATATGTGGACTGATAAGGTGGATCAAATTTACCGTTTTGAGGAGCTTGCGCATTGGGAGACTAACTCACGTGCCCGCTTCTTAAAATTGTGGTCCCCATGGAAAGCTCATAGGAATTTTACATGATAGAGCAGAAGCTACCTCACTTCCTCGTTTCCCCCCCTCCTCCCTTCTCTCCCTCCTGATTGTTCCTTTCCCCTCTTCCCTTTTACATTTTTATTTGATGTCTCTTATTGAATATGGCAAGATTGCATGTAATGTCTATACATGATGTATATGCTGGATGAATGTATGGAGATTTGTCACCGCCACTGTAATGTCATGTACGGGTCTCGACCCTGATCTTTTGCTCTCTTTCAATAAAAAGAAATATGGTTAAGAATATAACTACTATAATAATGCCTCCTATGTACAAGAATATAACTACTATAATACTGCTCCTATGTACAGGAATATAACTACTATAATACTGCTCCTATGTACAAGAATATAACTACTATAATACTGCTCCTATGTACAAGAATATAACTACTATAATACTGCCTCCTATGTACAACAATATAACTACTATAATACTGCTCCTATGTACAAGAATATAACTACTATAATACTGCTCCTATGTACAAGAATATAACTACTATAATACTGCTCCTATGTACAAGTATATAACTACTATAATACTGCCTCCTATGTACAAGAATATAACTTCTATAATACTGCTCCTATGTAGAAGTATCTAACTACTATAATACTGCCTCCTATGTACAAGAATATAACTACTATAATACTGCTCCTATGTACAAGAATATAACTACTATAATACTGCTCCTATGTACAAGAATATAACTACTATAATACTGCCTCCTATATACAAGAATATAACTGCTATAATACTGCCTCCTATGTAAAAGAATATTACTACTAGTGATGAGCGGCAGGGGCTATATTCGAATTTGCAATATTTCACTAATATTTTGTAGAATATTCGTCATATATTTGCAAATTCGAGATTATTTTATTGAATGTGAAAAATCGGCAATGTAAAAATCGCGTAATGTGAATTCGTAAATCGAAATACAGGCGTGGCTCACTTTGGCAAAATTTTTCAAGCTGCTAGAAGTTTCATGAGTTTCTCCTGAGACAGGAGAAAATGGTTGGCACAGCAGAACATTACAATAGCTTTATGTGCAGATAGAGTCAAGTGCTCCAATATATTCCGCTAATCGGCAGTGATTAGAATATTAACAGGTCTGACTACAGATTACTGATTAGTGCACTAAGTATTGTTGTGAACTTGACATTGCTTCCTTCTCATTGGCCCACAAGTAAGAAGCAGAGAGGAATCATGTGTTCAGATGGAAGAAAAAAGCCGAATATTTGATATAATGAATATATAGCACTATATTCTAAATATTCGCGAATTCTCGAAGTGGTGATATACTATAATACTGCTCCTATGTACAAGGGGTTTAGGTATAAACACATGGAAAATGGCTTAAAAGGTATTTGTCCACCATGTTTCTCAAATGCATCTAAAGCCTGTATGGCAGCACATGGAGGTTGTGCAGCTTCATAGTAGGAATCCATACAGCCTTTGTTTACTGCTGTACCCAAAGAGTGTAATGGTCGTGTACACACACACACACACACAGGGGGGAGGAAAGTGACCACTGTGCTCCACCCTCACCCTGCCTACTTGCCTCGCAAGTCCTAATGACAGGGGACAACTGGACGGCAATCCCTAGCTTGGAATAAGTGCTGGGAGGACAGACCAGACAAACAACAGCATGTCGCTAATCAGCACTAGTACTATATAGTATCTGTAAGTGATCAAGACTGATCGCAATCAGATCTATATAAGTACATTAGGGTCACCTTAGGCTCTACAAAAAACGCAGTGTTTGTCCGATCAGGCCTGATCTTGTGCCCACACTTGCGTTCAGTCCGCCCCACCGCAGTGACAGAATTTTTTTTTCTGATCACTGCAAAAACACCGTAAAATCGCTGCGGCGCTATAAAGATCACTTTTGAGCTTTTTGGATCTTTATTAGCGATCGCAGCTTTACTTCGCAAGCACTCCTTTTTACTAGGCAGGTGTGCTCTTTTTCCTGGGTAGTCTCAGAGGAATACCCCCTAAATTTAGTTATCCCAAAACTTAAAAAAGGAGTATTCCGCTGAAGAGGCCTACAGGATTCTGGCCCTGATGGATGAAAGCGATGGGGACGCCTCACCCGCTAAATTCAGTGGTTCAGAATATGAATATGAACCTGTAGACAGCAGTGGCACTCTAACTGCTAGCGAAGATGACGAGGTAGAGGTCCCTGCTACGGTCAGGCGTACCCAATCCCATGTCTTGTGTTCTGCATACCCCACGCGATGAGCCTCATTTGCAGCAGAGTGGTGCTAGCTCTGATCTTTTTTATGGTGCGGCATACACCAGCAGCGCAGCACATCCTGGACCTTCTACCAGCACTGCCGTATTCCCTGGTTAAGTGGCGAGCACCAGAAGGGCAGTTCAAGCTGGTACGGTGGCACATGCAGTAACTCCCCCGTCGCAGCCACCACGTTCACAGGCCCGTAGAGCCCTTAGTCTCCCAGAGGTGCTGGCAAACCCAAATTGGCAATCCCCCGCTTCCGCCGCAACCGTATTGCCCCCTTTCACCGCCCAGTCTTGAGTTTGCGTGGAGACAGCTCATTTAGGATCAGCCCTCGAGTTTTTTGAGCTGTTCTTCACCGCGGATCTCAGTAACCAAAAAGCCGTATTTCTGGCCAAAATGTGACAGTCACTTATGCACATCTATTCCCAGATGTGCAGTATATTAGAGGGTTTTTTCACCCCAGTAAGCACAAAGCCGTATTTCTGGCCAAAATGTGACAGTCACTTATGCACGTCTAATCCCAGATGTGCAGTATATCAGAGGGTTTTTTCACCCCAGTAAGCAAAAAGATGTATTTCTGGCCTAAATGTGACAGTCACTTATGCACGACTAAACCCAGATGTGCAGTATATTAGAGGGTTTTTTCACCCCAATAAGCACAAAGATGTATTTCTGGCCTATATGTGACACTCACTTATGCACGTCTAATCCTAGATGTGCACTATGTGAAAAAAAGTGTTTTTTTAACCCCAGTAAGCAAAAAGCTGTATTTCTGGACTTGCAGACATGCAGATAGCCTGTCCTGGATCACTATCGTTGCATAAAATGGCTGACGATTATGTATTGATATTGACAAACTGAAGTAAAAAAAGTTCGTTTTCAGTAGTAGTTGGCTCAGGGCAGGCTTAAAAAAATTGTGCACTGCACCCACAAAACACATTTGCTGTAGATCACTGAGTAAAAAAGCAGTTCTTGATAAGATTTCTCCCTGAGCTCTCAGGAGCTGCAGCCTCTCCCTACACTAATCCGAGCAGAGTGACGGGCGGTGCTACGTGACTCCAGCTTAAATAGAGGCTGGGTCACATGCTGCAGTTGGCCAATCACAGCCATGCCAATAGTAGGCATGACTGTGATGGCCTTTTGGGGCAAGTAGTATGACGCTTGTTGATTGGATGTGCAGCCTTTCAAAAAGCGCCAAGAAAGCGCCGAACACCGAACCCGAACTTTTACGTAAATGTCCGGGTGCCGAAAAACCTAAAGTTCGGTACGAACCCGAACTTTACAGTTCGGGTTCGCTCAACTCTCCTAGCTAACAAATAAAATAAAATTATACTGTACTGAAATATCACTAACTAATAAACTATGTAAAGATCATAAATATCACTAACTAACGTATTGAGATTTAAATCGTTAATGTGTATAAAGACTTTAAATAAAATAAAAAGGTAAACAATAGACAAACAGACATATTTTGTACCGCTGTGTACATATCGACCGTCTCTATAAAAATATCCGATGATCTAACCCCTCCGGTTAACACTTTAAACATAAAAAAAAATAAACAATTTAAAGAAAATATTAATTTATTCAACCTAACATCACTAAGGCTCCATTCACACGTCCGCAAATGGGTCTGCATCCGTTCTACAATTTTGCGGAACCGGTGCGGACCCATTCATTTTCTATGGTGCGGACCCATTCATTTTCTATGGGGACGGAATGGATGCGGACATGGATGCATTTGCGGAGCGCGGCCCCGATCTTCAGGTCCGCAGCTCCGCAAAAGATAGAACATGTCCTATTCTTGTCCGCAGCTTGCGGACAAGAATAGGCATATTTATAGGGGTGCCGGACGGGTGTGTTGCGGATCTGCAATTTGCGGGTCCGCAACACACCACGGACGTGTGAATGGAGCCCTAAAGTGCAACACCAAGCTATCAAAAAAGGCATATGCCTTTCAAAATAGTAATAATCGGTCAGTTCATTCTGTAAAAAATGAGACCCTACCATTAGACAATAGTCAAATAAAAATAATAATATGGCTCTCAAAATATGGAGACAGTAAAACATGAATTGTTTTTGGTTCAACAATGCTTTTATTGTCTAAGATAGAAATAACAAAAAAATAAGGAAAATTATTCGGTCTGACCGCATCTGTAACAACCAGCTATATCTAAAAATATCATACCAAATAACCCTTCAAGTGGACACCTTTTTAAACTAAAAATTTAAATTTAAAACTCTCCAAAAAGTAAATTTTTTGGACAACTTTTAGCACAAAAAAGTGAAATAGCAAGCGATCATAAAGTCAGATGCACCAAAAAAATAAAGCTTAACAGGTTTAATAAGAGTTGGAAATAATGTTCATATATATTTTTTCAAACAGGAATGAAGACATTGAAGGCTAAATTGGCCAAAATGCAAAAGGAGCAGCGCAATGATATGTGGGCCATTCAAGAGCGCTTGAAGGCCATGGAGGAGAGGCAACGCCAGGCCATTAAGGGGATGCAGGAGATGATCATCCTTTTGGAAAAGTTTCCATAATTTTTTTATATTTTTTTCTAATAAGTTATACACTCACCTAAAGAATTATTAGGAACACCTGATCTATTTCTCATTAATGCAATTATCTAGTCAACCAATCACATGGCAGTCGCTTCAATGCATTTAGGGGTGTGGTCCTGGTCAAGACAATCTCCTGAACTCCAAACTGAATGTCAGAATGGGAAAGAAAGGTGATTTAAGCAATTTTGAGCGTGGCATGGTTGTTGGTGCCAGACTGGCCGGTCTGAGTATTTCACAATCTGCTCAGTTACTGGGATTTTCACGCACAACCATTTCTAGGGTTTACAAAGAATGGTGTGAAAAGGGAAAAACATCCAGTATGCGGCAGTCCTGTGGGCAAAAATGCCTTGTGGATGCTAGAGGTCAGAGGAGAATGGGCCGACTGATTAAAGCTGATAGAAGAGCAACATTGACTGAAATAACCACTCGTTACAACCGGGGTATGCAGCAAAGCATTTGTGAAGCCACAACACGCACAACCTTGAGGCGGATGGGCTACAACAGCAGAAGACCCCACCGGGTACCACTCATCTCCACTACAAATAGGAAAAAGAGGCTACAATTTGCACGAGCTCACCAAAATTGGACTGTTGAAGACATGAGAACATGTATCCATACTACTTCCAGCAGGATAATTCACCATGTCACAAAGCTCGAATCATTTCAAATTGGTTTCTTGAACATGACAATGAGTTCACTGTACAGGGTGGGCCATTTATATGGATACACCTTAATAAAATGGGAATGGTTGGTGATATTAACTTCCTGTTTGTGGCACATTGGTATATGTGAGGGGGGAAACTTTTCAAGATGGGTGGTGACCATGGCGGCCATTTTGAAGTCAGACATTTTGAATCCAACTTTTGTTTTTTCAATAGGAAGAGGGCCATGTGACACATCAAACTTATTGGGAATTTCACAAGAAAAACAATGGTGTGCTTTGTTTTAACGTAACTTTATTCTTTCATGAGTTATTTACAAGTTTCTGACAACTTATAAAATGTGTTCAATGTGCTGCCCATTGTGTTGGATTGTCAATGCAACCCTCTTCTCCCACTCTTCACACACTTATAGCAACACCGCAGGAGAAATGCTAGCATAGGCTTCCAGTATCCGTAGTTTCAGGTGCTGCACATTTCGTATCTTCACAGCATAGACAATTGCCTTCAGATGACCCCAAAGATAAAAGTCTAAGGGGGTCAGATCGGGAGACCTTGGGGGCCATTCAACTGGCCCACGACGACCAATCCACTTTCCAGGAAACTGTTCATCTAGGAATGCTCGGACCTGACACCCATAATGTGGTGGTGCACCATCTTGCTGGAAAAACTCAGGGAACGTGCCAGCTTCAGTGCATAAAGAGGGAAACACATCATCATGTAGTAATTTTGCATATCCAGTGGCCTTGAGGTTTCCATTGATAAAGAATGGCCCCACTATCTTTGTATCTTCACTATCTGTGATGTGCAGCACCTGAAACTACGGATACTGGAAGCCTGTGCTAGCATTTCTCCTGCGGTGTTGCTATCAGTGTGTGAAGAGTGGGATAAGAGGGTTGCATTGACAATCCAACACAATGGGTAGCACATTGAACACATTTTATAAGTGGTCAGAAACTTGTAAATAACTCATGAAAGAATAAAGTTACGTTAAAACTAGGGTTGTCCCGATACCGATACTAGTATCGGTATCGGGACCGATTCCGAGTTTTCTCGGCGGTACTCAGCCGCCGATACCCCGCCCCGATACATAAATAGAATACTATGGGCGTAACTATGGGCGGGGCCCGGTGCAGTCACTGTACTCTTACACCGGGCCCCGCCGCTCACCAAAGTATTTATAAACGTGAATCCTTATCCTGTTATTAAGTTGAACTAACGCTGCCCTCTCCCATGTTCCCCTGTATCCCCCTGTATCCCCACAGCACTTACTTAAGCTTCCATAGCAGGCAGAGCAGACGGCAGCAGTAACGTCACTCACTGACGTAGAGCGCCTGCTCCGCCCACTTTATGAGTGAAGCAGGCGGAGCAGACGCGCGACGTCAGTGAGTGACGTTACTGGTGCCGTCCGCTCTGCCTGCTATGGAAGCTTAAGTAAGTGCTGTGGGGATACAGGGGGATACAGGGGAACATGGGAGAGGGCAGCGTTAGTTCAACTTAATAACAGGATAAGGATTCACGTTTATAAATACTTCGGTGAGCGGCGGGGCCCGGTGTATTGGGGGACACTGTTATGAGGGGGATCTGTGGATGACATATAGCAGTGTCATCCACAGATCCTCCCCATAACAGTTCCATCCACAGATCCCCTATAACAGCACCATCCACAGATCCCCCACCAAATAACAATGCCATCCTCAGATCCCCCCACCCCATAACAATGCCATCCACAGATATCCCACCCCATAGCAGTACCATCCACAGATCCCCATAACAGTGCCATCCACAGATCCCCCATAACAGTGCCATCCACAGATCCCCCATAACAGTGCCATCCACAGATCCCCATAACAGTGCCATCCACAGATCCCCCATAACAGCACCATCCACAGATCCCCATAACAGCGCCATCCACAGATCCCCCATAACAGTGCCATCCACAGATCCCCCATAACAGTGCCATCCACAGATCCCCATAACAGTGCCATCCACAGATCCCCATAACAGTGCCATCCACAGATCCCCCATAACAGCACGATCCACAGATCCCCATAACAGCGCCATCCACAGATCCCCCATAACAGTGCCATCCACAGATCCCCCATAACAGTGCCATCCACAGATCCCCCATAACAGTGCCATCCACAGATCCCCCATAACAGTGCCATCCACAGATCCCCCATAACAGTGCCATCCACAGATCCCCCATAACAGTGCCATCCACAGATCCCCCATAACAGTGCCATCCACAGATCCCCCATAACAGTGCCATCCACAGGTCCCCCATAACAGTGCCATCCACAGATCCCCCAGATGACAGTGCGTCATCCACAGATCCACAGATCCCCCAAAACGGTCACATGACATTTAAAAAAAGTATCGGTATTCGGTATCGGTGACTACTTGAAAAAAAGTATCGGTACTTGTACTCGGTCCTAAAAAAGTGGTATCGGGACAACCCTAGTTAAAACCAAGCACACCATTGTTTTTCTTGTGAAATTCCCAATAGGTTTGATGTGTCACATGACCGTCTTCCTATTGAAAAAACAAAAGTTGGATTCAAAATGTCCGACTTCAAAAAGGCCGCCATGGTCACCACCCATCTTGAAAAGTTTCCCCCCTCACATATACTAATGTGCCACAAACAGGAAGTTAATATCACCAACCATTCCCATTTTATTAAGGTGTATCTATATAAATGGCCTACCCTGTACCAAAATGGCCCCAACAGTCACCAGATCTCAACCCAATAGAGCATCTTTGGGATGTGGTGGAACGGGAGCTTTGTGCCCTGGATGTGCCTCCCTCAAATCTCCATCAACTGCAAGATGCTATCCTATCAATATGGGCCAACATTTCTGAAGAATGCTATCAGCACCTTGTTGAATCAATGCCACGTAGAATTAAGGCAGTTCTGAAGGCAAAAGGGGGTCCAACACCGTATTAGTATGGTGTTCCTAATAATTCTTTAGGTGAGTGTATAAATCGTTTATACAGTTATAACATGTTTTTATTTTTTTTGCAATATTACTCGGTTTTAGTGTAATAGATCAGCCTAAATCAGCCAGAACTGACAGCAGTCGGTAAATACATGTCAAATACATATAGGGTCCATTCAAACGTCTGTAAAATGTGTCCGCATCCGTTACACAATTTAGAGGAACGTTTACAGACCCATTGATTTTCAATTCCATTCTGAAAAATTAGGCATTTACAGGATACTGCAGTAAGTGTGGGCCTTTACAGGCCCCAAAAATTAGCCGACAGGCGTTCACCTGACAGCAAATACAGTTGTATTCTGTGGCTGGTGGAACATTAGGCATTCACAGGATACTCAAGTAAGTGTCGGCCTTTACAGGCCCCAAAAATTAGCCGACAGGCGTTCACCTTACAGCAAATACAGTTGTATTCTGTGGCTGGTGGAACATTAGGCATTCACAGGATACTCAAGTAAGTGTCGGCCTTTACAGGCCCCAAAAATTAGCCGACAGGCGTTCACCTTACAGCAAATACAGTTGTATTCTGTGGCTGGTGGAACATTAGGCATTCACAGGATACTGAAGTAAGTGTAGGGCTTTACAGGCCCCAAAAATTAGCCGACAGGCGTTCACCTGACAGCAAATACAGTTGTATTCAGTGGCTGGTGGAACATTAGGCATTCACAAGATACTGAAGTAAGTGACGGCCTTTACAGGCCCCAAAAATTAGTCATTCAACGGACATAAAAGGCCTTTTATGCCGCTGTATTTAACGAAGACAGGGACCATAAATTGTTATGGGTGGTGGCGGATATGGGCTGTCGAGAGGAATTTGAATCAAACCTGGTCTACTAGTCACATGTGTTGAATTCCTCCGAGATCCATGCCTCATTCATTTTTAGAAATGTGAGGTAGTCAACACTGTCGTGAGCTAGGCGAGTGCGCTTATCAGTCACGATCCCCCCTGCTGCACTGAACGTCCTTTCGGACAGGACACTTTGCGAGGGGCAAGCCAACAGTTCCATTGCCAATTGTGCAAGCTCTGGCCAGAGGTCAAGCCTGCCCACCCAGTAGTCTAGGGGTTCATCACTTCTCAGAGCGTCCAAATCGGCCGTTAACCCGATGTAGTCGGACACCTGCCGGTCTAGATGTTCCCTGCGGCTGGATCCGGAGGACAGCTGTCGATGGGTCGGCTGAAAGAATGTTCTCATATCAGAAGTGACCAACACATCTTCAAACCGCCCTCTTCTTGCAGGCGCAGTTGGATTGGTAGCCGCAACTGTTTCTCTATGTGTGGAAATTCCTCTGCCAGTGCCCAAAAAAGCAGAATGCAGCATTCCTCTAAGCAAGGCCTGGAAAGGCTGCATTCTGACAGCCCTCTGTGATGGTGGTAACATTTCCGCCATTTTTTGTTTGTACCGGGGGTCTAAGTACGTTGCCACCCAGTACTGGTCCTTGCCCTTGATGCTTTTTATACGGGGGTCCCTCTTAAAACACTGGAGCATGAAGGCCCCCATTTGCACTAAACTGGAAGCGGTGTAGTGGCCTGGCTCCTGCTCATCATCCAGGAAAATGTCATCCTCGTTCTCCTCCCCCTATCCACAGACAACACCAGGGATCCCAGAAAGGTTAAAAGCCTGCACTTCTTGCTCCTCCTCCTCCCCGGCACCATCCTCCTCCAACTCCTCTTCAGACTCCCGTTGTTGACTTGTCTCAGATGGAGTAGCCCCCCTGGGAAATCTTCCACTATTGCGACTTCCTCATCTACCTGCTCCTCGATGGCTTGATTAATGACACGACGCAATACACGCTCCAGAAAGAAGGCAAAAGGTAGGAGGTCACTGATGGCGCCCTGGCTGCGACTGACCAGTTTGGTGATCTCATCAAATGGTCGCAGAAGTCTGCATGCGTCGTGCATGAGCAGCCACTGGCGCGGTGAAAAAAAAACAAGCTCCCCAGAACCTGTCCTTGCGCAGAGTTCATACAGGTAGTCGTTAACTGCACGTATCTGCTGGAGCAGCCTATCGAGTATATACACGGTTGAGTTCCATCGCGTTGGGCAGTCACAAATAAGACGTCTGACGGGCAGGTTGTGTCGCTGCTGAATGTCAGAAAGGCGAGCCATGGCCGTGTAAGATCTACTGAAATGGCCCGAGATTTTCCTGGCCTGCCGCAAGACATCTTGGACCCCGGGGTATTTGACAACGAATCGCTGCACGACCAAGTTCAGGAGGTGTGCCATGCACGGCACGTGTGTCATTTTGCCCTGTTTCAGCGCGTTCAGCAGATTGGCACCGTTGTCGCACACCACTTTACCAACTGTCAAATTGAGCGGAGTTAGCCACTGATCGGCCTGTGAACGCAGAGCAGAAAGGAGTGCAGGACCGGTGTGGCTTACAGGCACAACAGCCGCAGCACAGCATGGCAAAGTCTCACCTGGCATGTCGAATATGTTCTGGGGATCTTGGCCCGTGCAGCGGAAGAGACGGTAGCAGTGGAAAAGGAGGAGTCAGCCGAAGAGGAGAGGGAGGATGGAGTAGGAGGAGGAGAAGAGGCAGGCCTGCATGCAATCCGTGGCGGTAAAACCAAATCTACACGGGTGCCACGGGTTACATGCTTGACGGCCGTCAGAAGGTTCACCCAGTGGGCAGTAAAAGTTATATACCTTCCTTGCCCGTGTTTGCTAGACCACGTGTCTGTGGTCAGATGTATCTTGTCACCGACACTGTGTGCCAGAGATACATTCACTTGGCGCTGAACGTGGCCATATAGCTCTGGGATGCCCTTTTGTGAGAAATATTTCCTTCTTGGACCTTCCATTGTGGTGTTCCAATCGCCACAAATTTTCAAAAGGCCTCCGAGTCCACAAGTTTATATGGCAGTAGTTGGCGGGCTATCAGTTCCGACAAGCCAGCGGTCAACCGTTGGGCAAGAGGGTTATCCGTCATCATAATTTTTTAACGCTCAAACATTTGGGCCATGGAAGCCTCCCTTTTTCCTGACAAACGTGAGGACGGCATGATGGAAGGTGGAGTGGAGGACAATTGTGACGAGAGAGGAGAAGGAGAAGGAGAAGAGAGCCTGGAGTGTGGCTTTGTGGGTTCTGACGGCGTTGCTCCCACTGGGCTCAGTGATGTGAGGCCAGGTGCCTTCTTAAGGCGGTCGTCCCTAGGTGGGTGTTGGGCTTACCGCAACTTATGCGTTGACTGCAAAGGCTGCAGATGGCAACATTATTGTCAGCAGCTGACACATTAAAAAAAGCCCACACTGCGGATCCATGTGCCGGCGTCCTGGGAGCGCAAGATGTGACCGTACATGTTTGATGGCTCGCTCCTGATACATTAGCAGTCTGGTTTGTCCCTCCTGTGCAATGTAAGTCTGGCCTGCTTCTCCTCCCTATCTGCTGGTCCATCTCTCCCTCTGAACTCCCCTCCTCTTCTTCTCTTGTGGGCACCCACGTGACGTCCATAGACACGTCATCATGGACGTCACCTTCCCCACCACTAACGTTAGAGATCTTGGAGTAGGCAGCAACAGCGGGGACCAACCTCCTTGGGCTGATCTGGGTACTGTCGTCAGACTGCTGAGTGGCGGCCCTTGCTACCTCCTCTTCCTGATCCGATGCCAAGAATGGCTGTGCATCGGAAATGTCTTGTGATGGATCGGAAAATATTTCCTGTGACTCAAGTGGAGGGTATATGGTGGTGGTAGTATTGTTGGTGGTGGTGTCTTTGGGGGTGCACACAGCAGAGAGTGAAGAAGGTGCAGATAGAGAGGATGTGGAGGGTACAGAAGCGGAAGGCTGAGTGAGCCACTCAACCAAGTCTGGTGCGTCCTTTGACGTAATTGAACGCACCTTCTGCAACTTCCCACTTTGGCTCCGGCCTGGTGCTCCTGCCCTACCCCTACCACCCCTGTGGAAGGGCCTGCCTCTTCCTCTGCCTGTTATTTTTTAAATGACCCGGTGACAAAAGTCTCTAGAGAAGCGCAGTGTATGTGGAAGAAGGCAACTGGTCTATAATCACGCCAGTTAAAAAAAAAGCAGAGGTAACGCAGTGAAAGCGGTTAAATTTCTTAAATAGTGTATCCTTAGATAACACTCTGCTTCAATATGTCGTTTTGGTGGCAACTGGTCTATAATCATACCAGTGTTAAAAAAAAAAATTGTTTACATTTTTTCACTGTGTGTAGCAGAGGTAACGCAGTGAAAGCGGATACATTTCTTCAGTAGTGTATTCTTAGATAACACCCCACTTCAATATGTTGTGTTGGGGGCCACTGGTCTAGAATCCCACCAGTTATAAAAATGTTTTCCTTTAAATTTACTCACTGTGTGTAGCAGAGGTAACGCAGTGAAAGTGGATACATTTCTGCAGCACCCTTGTGCACTATTTGAGTAGTATATTCTTAGATAACATCCCTATTCTATATGTTGTTTTGGGGGACACTGGTCTATCACACCAGTTATAATACTTTTTTCTAATTGTGTTTGTCACTCTTTGTAGTTGTAGTATCGCTGCAGAACCGATCACAAGTCACAATACTGCACTATACAAATCCACTATAATATGCTTTCTATATTAGAAAGTATATTATAAGTGTATTACACCCCTATATACTGCACACCAATCAATAGCACACCTATACCAGTGTCACACCGGTGACGGGTTTTAGAAGGTCTGAAAGATTATCTGCACATTAGTGATCTGACTGCCTCTTTTGGTTTTGGTTTCACTTTATCTGTGTGTTGCTTGTATGTCCACACCTCCTGTTCAGGTGTGGATCATGTGACCTTTACCTCCCCCTATTTAGTCTGACTTTACCCATCACTCCTTGCTCTGGAGAGCTTCATTTGGTTTTTGGAAGAGCTGGAGTGTGGTTCTAGTTGAAGTCCTGTTCATCCATCATCCATCAGCCTCAGAAGTTAAATGTTCCGCTTGTTGTATTTTGTATTCCACCCACCTTTGTTGTTTACTAGGCCTCAGCAAGACGTGGGTTGTCTGTGCCCTGTCATTACCATTAGGGCATCCGAGGGCCACCAGGGTTTTCTAGGTTCCTGTGTATGGGCATCTCTACCATCGAGAGGTGCCCATACTGATAGGAGTGAGGGCCAGGAGCAGGGTTTTATAGGTGGTGACCCTTTTCCTTCCCTAGCGGTGAGGCCTAGTGTCTTTTCCCTTCCTTCTTGTTGTCTTTTGGTGTTCTCCCCTACTACATTCGTGACAACCAGTCCTTAAAAGGACTTTTGTGGACCTATTAGCTAGCGATTTGTGTCACTATTAACACTCTAACAGCCTGTCCCTGCTCCACACAGCAACCTCTCCCTACACTGACAAAAGACAGAATGAAAAATGGCAGCCAGATCAGGTCTATTTATAAGGTAGGGGGAATGTCCATGTGCTGACATGTCTCAATTGGCTGTCCTGTACCACCTGATGGATTTGTCATGGGTCAAAGTTTTTACAATGTAAAAAAATATGGCACCGGCGAATATCTCCATATGTTCGCATGTTCGGCAAACCGTGAATGTGTAAAGTTTGCCGCGAACCGACCGCCGGGCGAACCACAAGGCCATCTCTACCAGTTATACTAGAGAACCGCCTATCAGCTATGAGACTCCACCGATCCAATTTCACATACCAGACCTTACAGATGCCATCCTTAAGGTGCCTGTGTAGTCTGATGAGTATACGTAGATATACTAGAATGTAGGATTTCCAGGAGACTCTGATATATATTTTGGGATCCAAATCCTTCAGTAAAGATTCTCAAAAAGTGTTTGTGACAAAAAATGAAAATAAAAAAAGGTTTTTAAAGCTTTACAAAAAAACATTGAATTGTAAAAATCCAATAATTTAATTGCAATAACAAACCCAGTCAAGTGTGTTTATCTGGCTTTTACATGCAGGGATTTAAGAAAAAAAAAAAAATCACCTAACGGAAAAGTAGTTTTGTGCACTAAAACCCAAACTCATTGAAGCGATATATAGAGAGAAGTTATTAAAATCAGTTAGTTTTCTTAAACTTTGAATTCTAAATCTGTGTGCCAGCTAATCCAAAAGAAAATTAACTAAACTTTCCCGGTGGGAAAAGAAAGATTGTTGCAACTGAAAAAACCCTGTTAATTTAGTAGAAACAAACGAGCCTATTGTTGGAGAAATTGTCTTGATAATTAACCATTATCTCATAAAAAAGGGGACAAAGCAAAAACAGAGAGAATGTTCTTTTATGCATCAATTTCATCTATCCGCTCTTTAATAAAAACAGAGTTAGCTTGGTTATTATGTTTTCGATGGCTTATTTATAAAGGGATGCACTACGTATATTATCTACACCTATGTACCCCAAATAGCATGGAACATTACACACTAAGTTTTTCTTTATGGGACCTATTTTATTACAGTCATTGACCTACAGGCCAAGAAGACATTGTTTATAGGGTGACAAATATTTGACGTTGCCAAATGGAGAGACTGGTTATATACAGTAGATATACAGTATGTATGAATATAGGGTTAGGCCTACATTTTCCATGCTGGAAAGACTAGCTCTAATTAAGATAAAGGGATTGTGCAAGAACAAATGGGGGAGTTTGTTAGACTTCATCCTTTGTCATGTTTTTTTTTTATTTGGCCTGCTCCTGTAGCAATCTCTAAATCAATCTGAAATATATATAAAGATATACTAAATCACCAGTCCGCAAGAAACTGCTGCAGGTCCGAGAAGTGTTGTGGGGTAGATTACACTGTTAAGGAATGTACATAAAGGTTCGGACCGCGCGTATCATAAATATTCGGTATAAAACAGATTCTTTTTTCTTCCTCTCTTCATAAAGTAACCAAGGTCTGCAGATCTCCTACTGATGGCTATCCTGCAACTTACAAAGAAAAACAATAGGGTAGATCCGTAGGTTTAAACTGCCCTGTGGTGCACAGATTTTTTTACTTACACGGCACTCCACCAATATCAAGCGTATCGCAGATATCCTCTGTAAGCTGGTTGGTTCTCCGCGGGGAAGATGTGCGCTCACACACTGTTAAACAGGGCTCAACCACGGATTTAATGACAGCATACACCTGGTGAGTCTACTGGGATTCCCAACTTCTATGGTTCAAGATTTTCTGTGGATACAAGTTGCTCCCACCATAGTGAAGCTCCGATAACTCTTTTAAAAAGTTTATTAGTACATACTTACAAACATGCACTTTAAAATCGCATTTAAAATCCCAGCGTCTTTTTCCTTGCCCGACCCAGGTTTCGCTCCTTGAGCTTCGTCAGGGGTGTATCTGCGATACGCTTGATATTGGTGGAGTGCCGTGTAAGTACAATCTGTGCACCACAGGGCAGTTTAAACCTACGGATCTACCCTATTGTTTTTCTTTGTAAGTTGCAGGATAGCCATCAGTAGGAGATCTGCAGACATTGGTTACTTTATGAAGGGAGGAAGAAAAAAGAATCTGTTTTATACCGAATATTTATGATATGCGCGGTCTGAACCTTTATCTAAATCAATCTGGACTCTCCAATTTTCATCTGACCCAGATGGTGTAGATCATGGTTCACCTCTGGGTATTGGTCTATTGGGTATATTCTGTGTTCTAGTAGCCCTCCCTGGAACTTCCTTTCTTCATCAGGTCTTATTCTTTCTCAGAGAGGTGGTGTAGATCATGGTGCACTACTGGCTGTCTTTTATTTGGAAAGTTCCTGTATCCATCTTTAGATCTTCCTTTGCCTGGGCCTGTCTTTTCTTTGGGATGTTTCTGTAGCCATCTCTGTACCATCCTATCTTTGACTGGTAAGCAAGGTGGTGGCCACAGCACTCGTCCAGATGGCTCTTAGGGGTGCACATTTTTCAGAGAGATGGTATAGATCACGGGTTACCTCTAGCTGTCGGTCTTTGATTTGGAATGTCCCTGTAGCCATCTGTCACCGCCAGTTCTGTGAGAAGGTCTGGCAGACATCCTTCTCTACCTCTTGCATGCCTTTCTTTGTTTTGGTTTCACTTTGTCATCTCCTTTCCTTCTCCAGGTGTCACCTATTTAGACTAATCGTCCCTCTTTATATTCATTCCCATACTGCCTCACTTTGCGGTTTATACTACTTCCTGGATGAAGTGTTCACTGCTGGAGGCTGCTGCTGCTGTTTGCTCAGATAAGTATTTTAATGTATTGTGTTTCCTTGCTGGCTTGATTCTAGGTGACCCTGACTCCGTCCGTATTAAGTGCAGGGAGCTGGTGGTCGTGTCCCCTCAGTATTATAGGGTTTTCAGGTGTCACACAGTCATAGGTACGTGGGCATGCAATCGTCTACCATTGAGACCCTTGCATGGGTATAGCAGTCAGGGAGGGCTCTTAGGGTTTTATAGGGCTCACCTATATGCTCCTTAGTTTGGGATCAAGCCAGTCGGATGTTTATTCATAAGTTCAAGCTATCTGCAACATCATCCGTGACACCATCTTTCGACCCGTCTATCTCCATCTGACCCTATATTTTCTCAGAGAGGTTATGTATATTATGATTAAACTCTAGCTGTGGGTCTTTGAATTTGGGATGTTCCTCTAGCCATCCCTTGACTTTTCTCAGCTCTTCTTCTTGAATTGGCTCAGATTTCAGTTTTGATAATTATCCCAACTAGAGTTGGACAGTGAGTAGTCCTCTTGATGCTCTACTTGAACATACAGTACTCATTTGTTATATTTAGAACATCTTTAATACTGTAAAATCAATCCAGAAACAATCCAGGAATGAATGAAGTTGATATTTATAAAGATCTGTAAAATGTAACTTTAAAACACAGACAAATGTACTTTTTCTGCTTCACGACCTGTAACATTTTCATGTAGTGCTCTTTGCATGGGAGAACGACTCCCAGTAATACAATTCTGTCTCAGTGGAGGTTAATTACTTTTAGATACAGCAAAATAAATTTCCTGTCAAGTATACAGACACGAACACTTCACCTGTATTTGGGGATGGTCATTTTCTTAATCTACATTTTAACTCTTATCTGTCCTCCACTGTAGTGTTTCTCAATATGTGTTTTTGCGCAATGTAGGGTGTATGTGCCACAGAGTAATGGGGTACACAAGTCAGCCCTAGCACCCAGGATGTGAAGTTGCTTCACAAAACCACAGCGGGGCATAAGAACCGATACCTCCCTGCTGTGCAGTTAAACCTCATGGACCATAGAAAATGGGGGGGATTACTTTAAGCCATTATTATTACTGGGGAGAACTATTGGGGCTTTAGTACTACTAGGGGACACTAAGGTGTGCTATATTGCTACTATGGGTACTATAGGGGTCATTAGTACTATTAGCTGCACTATATGGAGGCATTATTACTAATGGAGTGCACTATAGGAGAATTATTACTACATGGAGCTCTATGGTGGGTTTATTACTACTGAAGGGCATTATAATGGGTTTATTAATACTGAGGGCATAGTGGACTTTGATACTACTGGGGGGCACGATATAGGAGATTGTTACTACTGGGGGACTATGGGAAACATTATTACACCAAGTGGGCATTATTGGGATCACTATGAAGGGGGCTACCACTAAAGGAGTACTTTGTTGGATCTTTATTACTATTGGGGGCACTTTAGGGGGCACTGTTACTATGGGAAACCCTGATCAGCTTGGCACATTTACTTTTGGGGACACTATGTTTGTGGCACTATTATGCCATGGACATTGTTTGCTGGGCCTAATTATTTTTGAGGACCATAATTATTCTGGGATTCACATCCTCACCTATACCTTGGTTGAACTTATGGACTCATGTCTTTTTTCAACCGTATTAACTATGTAACTATGAAGGGGGTACTGTATGGTAATAGTTTATTCAGGGCTACTCTCTGTTAGTGATGTCCCAAACTATTTGCCGGCGAACATGGCTTGTTCGCGTTCGCCACGGCGGGCGAACATATGCGATGTTCGGTCCACCCCCTATACATCATCATTGAGCAAACTTTGACCCTGTACCTCACAGTCAGCAGACACATTCCAGCCAATCAGCAGAAGACCCTCCCTCCCAGACCCTCCCACCTCCTGGACAGCATCCATTTTAGATTAATTCGGAAGCTGCATTCTTAGTGAGAGGAGGGACACTGCTGCTGATTTAATAGGGAAATCGTTAGCTAGGGCAGTGTTCTGTGTCCACAGACTCATCTGCTGTAAGGACAGCCTCCTGACAGCACCCCAAAAAGCCCTTTTTAGGGCTGGTACATCAGTCTGCTTTATTTTTATTTTTTTTATATATATATATATATATATAAAAGTCATTTTATTTTTATTTTTTAATATAATCGCAGTTGCCAGACAGTGAGAGGCTGCAGACTCACAGACTATACTGTGTGCACACCATTCATACAGGGTGTCACAATACCTTGCAGATAAAACTAAAGTCAATTTATTTTTTCTCTGTAATAAATATAATCGCAGTTGCAATCCAGTGAGTGTCTGGCCCACAGACTGTACCGTGGCCACTGGCCAGGCCACCACTCATACCGTTACAGGGTGTCACAATACCTTGCAGATAAAAATAAAGTAAATTTATTATTTCTCTGTAATAAATATAATCGCAGTTGCAAGCCAGTGAGTGTCTGGCCCACACAGACTGTACTGTGGCCACTGGCCAGGCTACCACTCATACCGTTACAGGGTGTCACAATACCTTGCAGATAAAACTAAAGTCAATTTATTTTTTCTCTGTGATATAATCGCAGTTGCAAGCCAGTGTGTGTCAGGCCCACACAGACTGTACTGTGCCCACTGCCCACCACTTATATAGGTTGGCACAGTACCTTGCACGCATAGTACCACTTATCTAAAAAAAAATGACAGGCAGAGGCAGGCCACCCCGCAGGGGCCATCGTGGTCGTGGTGCTGTGATTTCCACTGGCCCTGGAATAATGCCCAGTGTTCAGAGGCCACGTACCCTGAACCCGAAAAATTCTGAGGACATAATTGACTGGCTTACACAGGACACCCAATCTTCCGCTAAGAACCTTGACGCACCATCCTCCTCCAGCTCAGCTTCGGTCACCTGCTCTTAAGTTACCACTCACCCGTCCACCGCCACCACCACCACCACCACCACCACCACCACCACTACCACCACCACCACCACCACCACCACTACCACCACAGCCACCACAGCCGCTTCACTTGATCCGTCAAAGGAGTTATTTACACATCAGTTGGATGAAATTAGTGATGCGCAACCATTATTGCCAGAGGATGTAGATAACAGGGATATGTCTCAGTCAGGCAGGATTACACACATGGACGTACAGTGTGATGATGATGATGATGATGTTGTACCCGCTGCTGCTTCCTTTGCTGAGGTGTCAGATACAAGTGAAGTGGTTGATGATGACGATGTGTCCGTGGATGCCATGTGGGTGCCTGCTCGAAGAGAAGATGAAGAGGGGGAAAGTTCAGAAGGGGAGACAGAGAAAAGGAGGAGACGAGTTGGAAGCAGGGGGAGGTCATCGCAAGGAGCTAGTGGCACAGTCAGACAGCATGTATCGGCACCCGGGGCCAGCCAGACAGCACGCCAATCAACGCATGCTGTTGCCACCACCAGAATGCCGTCATTCTAAAGCTCAGCAGTGTGGCATTTTTTTTGTTTGTCTGCCTCTGATAACAGCAATGCCATTTGCAACCTGTGCCAAAAGAAACTGAGTCGTGGGAAGTCCAACACCCACCTCGGTACAACTGCTTTGCGAAGGCACATGATCTCACATCACAAACGCCAATGGGATCAACACATGAGTACAAGCAGCACACAAACTCAAAGCCACCATCCTCCTCCTGGTCCAGCATCTTCAGCCACGTCAACCACTGCTGTCCTCCTTGCCCCCTCTCAACCACCCGCCACTCCGCCTCTCACCTTCAGCAGTTCCATCTCATCTGCCCACAGTCAGGTGTCTGTCAAGGAAATGTTTGAGCGTAAGAAGCCAATGTCACAGAGTCACCCCCTTGCCCGGCGTCTGACAGCTGGCTTGACGGAACTCTTAGCCCGCCAGCTTTTACCATACCAGCTGGTGGAGTCTGAGGCCTTCAAAAAATTTGTCGCTATTTGAACACCACAGTGGAAGGTACCCGGACAAATTCTTTTTTTCAAAAAAGGCAATCCCAAACCTCTACTCTGTTATTGAAAAGGAAGTCATGGCATCTCCGGCATACAGTGTTGGGGCAAGGGTCCATCTGACCACTGATACCTGGTCTGCAAAGCACGGTCAGGGCAGGTATATCACATACACTGCGCATTGGGTCAACCTGCGTTGGTGACACCGCCACGACTTGCAGGCAGGCCTACTGCCACCTCCTCTACTCCTCCTACTCCATCCTCTTCGATAACCTCCTCGGCTGAGTCCTCTTCTGCTGCGGTGTCTGGCTGCACATCAACTGAATCCCCCTAGCTCCCCAGGGGCTATTCCACATCCCGGATACGACAGTGTCACGCTGTCTTGGGGTTGACTTGCCTGAAAGCATAGAGCCACACCGGACCAGCACTCCTGTCCACCCTGAACGCACAGGAGATCGGCAAAGTGGTGTGTGACAATGGAAGCAATTTGTTGGCGGCATTGAATTTGGGCAAGTTGTCACATGTGCCGTGCATGGCACATGTGTTGAATCTCATCGTACAACGCTTTGTGTCTAAGTACCCAGGCTTACAGGACGTCCTCAAGCAGGCCACGAAGGTGTGTGGCCATTTCAGGCGTTCCTACACGGCCATGGCGCACTTTTCCGATATTCAGCGGCAAAACAACATGCCAGTGAGGCGCTTGATTTGCGACAGCCCGACATGTTGGAATTCAACACTCCTAATGTTCGACCGCCTGCTCCAACAAGAAAAAGCTGTCAACGAGTATTTGTATGACCGGGGTGCTAGGACAGCCTCTGCGGAGCTGGGAATTTTTTTGCCACGTTACTGGACGCTCATGCGCAATGCCTGTAGGCTCATGCGTCCTTTTGAGGAGATGACAAACCTAGTCAGTCGCACCGAAGGCACCATCAGCGATCGCATCCCATTTGTTTTCTTCCTGGAGCGTGCCCTGGGAAGAGTGCTGGATTAGGCTGTAGATGAGCGTGAAGAGGAAGAGGAAGAGTTGTAGTCAACATCAACAACAGGAACAGCCTTGTCATCATCGCTTGCTGGACCTGCGGCAACCCTTGAAGAGGAGTATGAGGAAGAGGAGTCAGAGGAGGAATGTGGCTTTGAGGAGGAGGAAGACCAACCACAGCAGGCATCCCAGGGTGCTCGTTGTTGTCACCTATCTGGGACCCGTGGTGTTGTACGTGGCTGGGGGGAAGAACAGACCGTCAATGACATCAGTGAGGACGAGGAACGGGAAATTAGTAGCTCGGCATCCAACCTTGTGCAAATGGGGTCTTTCATGCTGTCATGTCTGTTGAGGGACCTATCGTATAAAAAGGATGAAGGAGAACGACCTGTACTGGGTGGCCACGCTACTAGACCCCCGGTATAAGCAGAAAGTGGCGGAAATGTTACCAAATTACTGAAAGTCGGAAAGGATGCAGCAGTTCAAAACCAAACTAAAAAATATGCTTTACACAGCTTATAAGGGGGATGTCACAGCACAACGGGAATCTAACAGGGGAAGAGGTGAAAGTAATCCTCCTCCTACCACGACCACAGCTGCAAGGACAGGAAGCTTTACAGATGTGTTGTTGATGGAGAACATGCAGAGCTTTTTCAGTCCTACACATCGCCACAGCCCTTCGGGATCCAGCCTTAGAGAACGACTCGACCGACAGATAGCAGACTACAAGCCGCAATGTTTTGGTCACCTTTCTGCCTGGAAAACATAAATTTTTTCGGCCGCTGCTACAACAACGGCTGCAACAATACCATTATTTTTCAGGCATGTGTACATGCCTAATTTTTCTGTCCTCTGGTGCTGCACTGTGGCTGCAAAAACAAAACAAAAAAAAAAGGCACATACAAGTGTCAATTCCCCTTCGTGATCGTTACCTTGTTGGGGTGAAGGGGCTTGCGTATCACAGTGAAGCGATCATCACCTCTATGAGTGTATTGGCAATGTTGCCACACCCCAGGTGATAAGGCCGTTGCTTCATTATGATCAGACCAAAAGCGATCGGCTGGATAATTTTTCATAGAAAAAACATTAATTTTCTTTTTCTTTTTTTTAAAAGTTGTATGGTTTTTAATGCATAAAATAAAGAAATCATTATAAAGTCTCTTAATAGTTTATTAGAAATAATGCAGACAATTTAAAAAATCCCCATCAATTCCATACAAAGCAAGTATAAAGCTCAGAACTAAATTATTTCAGGATGTCGTAATGGTTTGTTAATTCGACAATGGTTAATCAATTCGACACACGTCCCCGGATAGGGGATGTAACAGGGATTAAACTGATAAGAATAGTTAACACACCACTCATACTGTGTGGCAGAGTACTTTGCACGGCGCACGCGCAGTGCCCCAAATTGGAAGTAACAAGAAGGACGCACACAGAAAAATCACATTTCTGCAAGGAGTTTGTCAACTTTTGACAACTGTTTGCGGTTGTCTAAAATCCATTCAATACACGTCCTGATAGAGGACGTAACAGGGATTAAACTGATGAGAATAGTACTACAGAAAATACCACTCATATCGGGTGTGACAGTAAATTGCACGGCGCAGACGCAGTGACCGTGGATTAAAACAAAGGGGAGGGAGCCAGCGTTTTGTTAACCATCTCCCTGTTCGAAAAATCAATTCAATAAATGGACCCTAGATTGGGGACGTAACAGGGATTAAACTGATGAGAAGAGAACTACAGAAAATACCACTCATATCGGGTGTGAGAGTAAATTGCACGGCGCAGACGCAGTGACCGTGGATTCAAACAAAGGGGAGGGAGCCAGCGTTTTTTTAACCATCTCCCCGTTCGAAAAATCAATTCAATTCACCTTTCGGGGACCCTTGGTGTTGTACGTGGCTGGGTGGAGGAAGAAACCTTCAATGACATCAACGGGACATGGCTAGCTTGGTATCCAACCTTGTGCAAATGGGGAGTTTGCGGTTGGGCAAATGGATTGTTTGTGGTGCATTAAAAGGGGAGTTTGGTCTGTCAATGTCTGTGAATCGGGCGTAACCCTTACACTACCTGATCGATACAACATCATACCTGATCGTATACACACACTGGATGTTTTAAACCACGTTGTTAAAAAAAAAAATTGTTAGATTGTTAGGTGATTGTTATGCCCTTTATGGATAAAACCCAACTCTGCGTCAACTATGTAATTTTCCATGGGAGTTTTGCCATGGATTCCCCTCCGGCATGCCACAGTCCAGGTGTTAGTCCCCTTGAAACAACTTTTCCATCACTACTGTGGCTAGAAAGAGTCCCTGTGGGTTTTAAAATTTGCCTGCCTATTGAAGTCTATGGCGGTTTGCCCGGTTCGCCCGTTCGCGAACATTTGAGGAAATTCGCTTTCGCGAACTAAAAATTTTATGTTCGCGAGATCTCTACTCTCTGGTTCTGTAGTAAAGTTTTTGGGGGAGATTGGGGAGCCCAGCGTGCAAAGCATAAGGGTAGCAGCAGGATGACACTATGGTAGCACCAAGATGGGGAGATTCTGTTAAGAAGGTGGGGAGGTTGATGAAAAATTGAGCAACCTAAGATCTCTGTGTGTATAACTCTTCAGAGATGAGACATGGCTAGAATAAGCGGTCTGGGCCAAGTGAACAAGATGAAGTGAGAAAATGTCTGCAATGAGAAGATATATCACTGTACGTAACAGGAATCTAGTGCTGTATTCTCCTGTATGTTTGAGAGCGCTGAATGTAATTTAAAAGATAATGGCCATCGATGATGAGTCCAAATGTGGTGTCATTTTGTATGGAGGTTAACGCCAATCGGTTTACAAATCTGTTAACTAAGCTTATAAGTGGCGCTCAAAAGAAAAAAAAAACTTTATTAAAGTCACATTAAAACTTAAAATGGCTCTTTTTATATTATTACTCCGGGTGTGCGGGGTGGATAGTCCACATTATACATACAGTATATGCCTACATTCACCCCAATACAACAGGAGATATCTTTTAATAGTAGGCTTTTGTGTACTGAAACCCCTCTACCACTCCAGGTGCACGTAGGCCCAAAATCTTTTTTACCAACAGCACTCAAGAGGTAGAGATGAACAGTGCACTAGAATACCAAGCAGCCACACTTCCAATGCTGATCACCTGAGCCTAACCTTTGGCCCACTTGAATCACCTGGCTATTAGTTGGCTACATACAATCCAGTGCTGCCCTATAGTGGATCCTTTATCCATCCCCTATAATTCACCCTGTGAGCTATACTAAGAGCTTTGTTCACTATCTAGCATCTAGCTTGACCGACCGTCAAACTGAAAGGATTGAATGACTTTATATCATATACTTGTTTCATATAGCAGTGAACTGGAAGCTACAATTGGGCCTTATACATTTTTTTTCTATACCCCCTTAGCTATTTGCTCCATCAATATACTCCTTTATAATAATTTTTGGGTGGGGCTTAGCTTTATCTATACTTCAGGACCACTATATTCAACCCTGCTTCTCTTTCCATTTAGCAGGCTATAGACGCACGTATTGAGGCATCTTGATATGCCTTTAGTATACATTTCTATTTTCAACCTGATTGTTATTCCCCTTAGGATGCACATTTATATATATTGAGGCAATGTGTTATCTTGGTTACACTAGCACATTGACACCCTGTAAAATTGCGTCTATGTACTCACTTTTGCCATCATCTGTTAACATATCTATTTAAGTACACTGTTAAGGCTGGATATAGATCCATTACATCTGATGCCCCTTAGATGAGTATAAGGGTGTGAATTCCATCAAGATGGGGCGCTGTTTCAATGTTCTTATACACCCAGTACTTCAAAAGTACCATATGGTTTGTCTTACCCTAACCATCAGGGCATATACATGCGGAATTTGATATCTTGTATGTGTATATATGTATTATTGGGACCTGTTCAGTAACTGGTACTATATCTGTGGAATGGCGGCCTCATCGCTGTCTAGGAATTGAACTACTTTCAAGGGATCCCAGCATTATAATTTACTATGTCTCCAACGAGTAAAAATAATAGCCGCCTAATGGTCACTTGTTAACATTGTATTTCTTGTTGTACCTGCTGGTGGATTCGCGAGGATTGTGCCGCTCCCTCTATTGGATGGTCCGTTGTGGGCGCTCCACCCAGGGGGAGTGGCTATTTGCATACGAAGAGTGAGGTGCGGTGGCCGCGCTGCGGCCGTCATAGTTCCGTGAGCTATGTGAAACAGCGCATGCGATATCAGAGATGTGCAGCAACATGCCAATATTGTTCAACTGTTTTAAGCGCTGCTCCTGATGAAAAACTGGCGATGTCCAGTATAGAAACGCGTCGAGCTAGATGCTAGATAGTGAACAAAGCTCTTAGTATAGCTCACAGGGTGAATTATAGGGGATGGATAAAGGATCCACTATAGGGCAGCACTGGATTGTATGTAGCCAACTAATAGCCAGGTGATTCAAGTAGGCCAAAGGTTAGGCTCAGGTGATCAGCATTGTAAGTGTGGCTGCTTGGTATTCTAGTGCACTGTTCATCTCTACCTCTTGAGTGCTGTTGGTAAAAAAGATTTTGGGCCTACGTGCACCTGGAGTGGTAGAGGGGTTTCAGTACACAAAAGCCTGCTATTAAAAGATATCCCCTGTTGTATTGGAGTCAATGTAGGCATATATGTATAATGTGGACTAGCACTGTATGCTAATTTCCATTAAATTTGAATGAACTGTTGATGGCAGGTCAAAACCGCCTCTGGCAGTTGTGTTACATAGCATTATTTTGTTGATATTTATCACTAAACATTTTCACGGGGGTTCTCATCTGGAACTTCTTGTCACTAGGGGGTTCTTGGCGGGAAAAGAAACACTGTTCCATTGGATCATAGTAGTCTCTCTTTTGCTGCTGCTTACCTATGTGAATAAAGTAGGCACATGTCTTGGATAACAATCATGTATTATGATGATTTTCTACATTTATTGCTACAACATTGCTTTTTTTTGTACTTGATCTTCTTTAGTGTTTTAACATGAATTCAAAGATTCAAGAATAGAATAAGCTTATACAGGCTAAGTGAATAAATATATTTACTAAATGTGCTAAAAAATATAAAACAGATAAATAACATACAGAGTACAAAAGGTAAATAACAATCACTTGGCCTGCAACACAATGAGGGAGCTCCCATTGTCACGCTACCCACATAGCACATGGTCGACACTCCATGGTAATAAAAGATAGAGATAGTGACCTACAACATCCTGTTCTCTTTGGAGGTGAGTTATTTTTCTTTTTCAACAAGTTTATAACCCTTATACCCTCTTTCTCAGGATGTCCAGTGTGCAGAAGGCATGTCTCTGAGATAATCACTGAGGAATGCAGCCTTCACAGCACAATAAGGGTTTTGGATATGTTATCTAACTATACCTAACTCACTACATTACACAGAATATCATTACAATACAAGGTAATATAATAAATAATTGGGGGAAATATACGAAATCAGTACTAAATTAAGCAAAACCTTTTCTAATACACTTGAACAGTATGTCCATCATTAATCTACATAAAAGATTTAGTCATTTTAGGGGAGATTTATCAAGACTGGCGTTCCCATACTCCAATCTTAATCCCCTGTCGCTGGAGGAAGGTGTACCTAATATATTAAGAGGCTAAAGCTGACACAGACTTGAGCTATAACTTACACCAGTTTATGGTGTGAGGCAGTAACAGGCCCCATGGTTGTTAGGGGAGATATATAGCAAGATTTTCTGTGTCTTCCCTACAATCACCAGGTCTGAAGCAAGACCAGATGCAGTAATCACCTGGGGATAAAGGAATCCTCAGAGTGAGAGGAGGTAGGGTCTTGCACACAGAAGGCTGGAGTGATTCTGTGTGGTCTGAGCCGGGAGGGCTGAGAGACCACTATCCCCCAAGAGACACTGGTGTGGGAGCAGCCTGGAGGCTACTGAAGGTTGGCCTGGTAAAGCCGCATCTCATCACGGGTGTGAACTGTGTTACACAAGGTGAGACAGGGACACGTTACTAATGTATTAGTTAGAGCCTTGACGGGCGAGTGTTTATGATTTTGTTGTACTGCTTTTGCTGACGTGCCACAATAAATGCACAGTTTGGACCTTAAAGGGAACCTGTCATGTGGTTATTTGATTATAATCTAACTAATTATATACAATCATTAACCTCTAAAAATTACCTTAGATGTATTCACTTACTGGTGTGACAGATGGTTACCTCATAATATACACACAAAGATGCAGCATGCCGCATGCTAATGAGCTAATTGGAGTCCAGCGTGATGTCATTGAGTCCAGCGTATATTTAATTCAGAGCTATAGCCACTCCCCTGCCCACCTGCTGCTGATTCATATGGAAACAAACTGTCATTCAGCAGCAGGTGGGCGGGGAGATTCAGGAGCTCATGAATATTCATGACTCATCATTATCAGCTGGAGCTTTTCAATACAAGATGTTGGCAGATTGACTGGGTCAATTAAAGAAAGTGACCCAGCATTGTGCTAAGAGAATCAATCACTTATTTATGTTGCCCTTAGTTAGGACACCATAAAACTGGTGACAGGTTCCCTTTAACCCTGGTGTCCTGAAGCCGTATCTGTGAGGATGATCACCTGAAAGAAAGCTACCCCTCACAATTAGTGGAGGATGCGGGCAATCAGGGCACCTGCGAGCACCAGGAAGGGCAGTGTTCATGTTAAAGAAGCAAAGTGTTACGAGGGGCAATGGCAAGAGCAGGTGCTGCTGAATACTGCTGTGCTGCAAACAAAGCTGTGTGTATTTAAAGGGCCAGAAGCCCAGTGAGAGAGACTGACCAGTGGAAATGGCTGAGGCTTAGTGGAATCCATGGGAGAGATCCTGAGAGATGGTGATTGGGGGACTCCCGGCGTGGGTTACGCTAGACTCCCGCCAACAAGTGTCTCGGGTCAGGCCCGAAGTTCTGGAATTTCTGGAGATGGGGCCAAATACAGATACTAAGGTGGCCCTGGCTTTTGTAATGGACTGTGGCTCTGTACAATAGGAGCTCTTGATATGTGAGACCCTGAGGGAGGAATTCACACTGGGCAAAGACTTTCTGTTGTTTTGGCAGCTATGGAGCAGAGAGAATGCTTCAAGTTCTGCGGTTGGAGTTCCAGAGACAAAGATGTGGGTCATTGCTAAGGGCAACCCACGGGAACCAAGTGAGAGGGAGAGCAGTGTGGCACTCCGGAGTGCATATGTTCCCTTTCAGTGTGTACGGAGTCCTGGAGAGGATGTGCAGAGAAACCGTAATGACTGTCTGCCGAGACAGTCGGTGTAAAAACACCAGGACTAGAGACTGCTACACAAATGTGTGACCTTATGGAGAAGGGCAGTCCAGTCCAGGAGTTGTTGGATGCAGAGAGCCAGGTGATCCTGGTACCTGCCAGCCGGGTGGCTGGGAACTATGTGTGGGACACTCGTGGGGGTAGCATGAACTATCCGGAGGCTCTCACTGGGTGGGAGACTCCAGTGAAAACGGAGACTTATGAACTTGGTGATGCAATTACGCGCATGCATGATGTAATGTTGGGCCGTGATTTCCTCTTATTCTTGGAGTTGTGGGGAAGTGGAGACACTTCTGCAGCCAGTGATGAAACTCCTGCAGAACTTGTACCGATCCCTTTACGTGAAGTGACCTTTGGAAACGATTGTGCCGATACAAATGAAAATTGAATATGCAAAGTTGTCTGAAAAACATAATGACAATGTGGATTTATGTACAATGTGTGATGATGATGACACCCCTATTCCCTTGCTAGGGCACACAGCTGAGGGAACCCACTGTGATAAATGTGCGGGAAAGTGGGCAGGGCTAGCGGATGTAGCACACGTACCAGAGGAGAGTGTGCAGTCTCTCCAGTGTTCTATGTTTAATAAGGAAATGTCCCAGGTGGGGATTAGCTCATCGGTGCCCCTAAAGGTCAGGATTAATAATCACACGAGCGGTAAATGTGACATAAGTGCTGTGACCGATAGCAACTCAGAAAGTGAAGCTTTCCTGCGAAACAAAGGTGGCTACTAGTAGCGACCAGACGACAGTTATACCTGACGAGACGAGAGTTAAGTGGGGAGAAGTCAGCCTAGTGTCTGAGACCCATGACCAGGCCGTGATAGATGAACTAACATGTCAGTACAGCTGCAAGCAGGAGGAAGATTGCTCTCTCTCTCCACAAGGTCCTTAGATACAATAGAGAAGGGACTAGCTGTCTTCATAGAGCAACTGAAGAAGGTTTCAGAGGGGTCAAAGGAGGAGACCCAGAAAGAGATGAGTAAACTGAATGGTCTATTGCCTGATGTCCAGGAGAAGATTGAAGACTCCAGAAAAACACAAAGGACTACAGTAGACATTGACAAAGGGCTTGAAGAGTCCCTGAGTGGAACTCTCACAGGGTTGCCAAAAAAAAATGGGGGTACTCCTGTGTCTGCCAATGTTCAAGAGAAGGAGAATAAGGCTATCTCTGTGGCAGGGGCCCTTGAGGAAGCACCTGTTTGGAAAGTAAAGGTGAAGGACTGGAAAAACACCTTAGAGCAGAATTGGAAGATATTATAAGCTCAAAGGATGATGTCGAGAAGTCTAACCGTACTCTCGAGCAGCAGGTGGAAGAAATGAGGACTCAGCCTGAAGAGTTAGATGCAAGAGATTCTCGAGATGACATGTTTACTCAATCAAAGGAAAATGAGAAACATGAAGGGGAGAGTCCTCTGAAAGATGCCAAGAAGTCCAAGCCAGAGCCTGTTAAGAATGGGTCTGGAGATGGTGGTGCTGCGGTGCTGGCCGTAGCAGAGAAGATGGAAGTTGTCTCTGCTGAACAAGTTGATGGAAATGATATGGATGCAGAAGCCAAAAGATTCATGGTAGTGAGTAGCCAGGACCTGGCCGTGAAAGACATCTGCTCCGTCGTCAACACTTTCCAGGAAGTCGGCCGCCTTTTAGGGAAGAAATACGAGGAGACAGACGACCAGCCTGCAGATGCTGTCTACTACGGTGGGAGGGCTCTCTTGGAGCTTGCACAAATGGAGAACAAGGCCCTGGCTAACCCTCTGGAGGGAATGCCAGAAAACAAAGAGTCTGTTAAAGACCCCGGGGTCCCTGGTGCCTCCAACCTCGGAGAGAAATAGGAGGTGGAGTTAAGAGTGCCAGTATATGATGCCTTGTCTGAGAAGGATGAGAAATGATGGAGACTCCAAAGAGATAAAGGCGGAAGAAGCTAGGGCCGATGTATTGGAGTGGAAGAAATCCTCAGACACTGCTGAGATCAAAGAAGAGCCTAAAGGAGAGTCTGCCGATGTGGAAAAAGCCACTGAAGGATCAGAGGTCTCTGAAAGCTGTGCCCAGGCAATGAAAGATTTTATGGCAGGCTGCAGACCTAAGAAATACTCCAGCAAAGAGAAGACGGAGGAGTCCCTTAGACACGGTCTACTAGTTAGAAAGCAAGTATTCGTGACAAACCAAGCTTTGTTGGCCTGGGTATGGCAAAACAAAGTGAAGACTGTAGGTAAGGTGGATGTCCTTACACAGACATCCTGTGGTTGTGCAGGTGTTCATCTCCACGAGTTTGAATAGAGGAGGGGGGTATATGAGGCAGTGACAGGCCCCATGGTTGTTAGGGGAGATATATGGCAGGATTTGCTGTGTCTTCTCTACAATCACCAGGTATGAAGCAAAACCAGGTGCACTAATCACCTGGAGATAAAGGAATCCTCAGAGTGAGAGGAGGTAGGGACTTGCACACAGAAGGCTGGAGTGATTCTGTGTGGTCTGACTCGGGAGGGCTTAGAGACCACTATCCCGCAAGAGACACTGGTGTGGGAGCAGCCTGAGGCTGCTGGAGGTTGGCCTGGGAAAGCCGCATCTCATCACGGGTGTGAACTGTGGTACACAAGGTGAGACAGGGACACGTTATTAATGTATTAGTTAGAGCCTGGATGGACGAGTGTTTATTATTTTGTTGTTCTGCTTTAGCTGGTGTGCCACAATAAATGCATTGTTTGGACCTGAAACCTGGTGACCTGAAGCCGCATCTGTGAGGATGATCCCCTGAAAGAAAGCTACCCCTCACAATGGTCTAAGTTATAGTAAATCCGGCGGTCTGCAATAAGCACCGGCCACTAAGCCATACCCCTGGTATACGCCATAATTTGTGGCTTTGTAATGCATAAAGTCATTGATAAATGTCCCCCTTTTTCCTTAGCTTATATTACTTATCCTGTTCTGATTTTAAACAACAACATTAATTATACTCCAGAGCTGCACTTAATATTCTGCTGATGGAGAATAGTAGCCTATTATCTAACACTTAGTACCTCCACTTTATTGTGGTATCCTCCATCAGATGCCATATTACAGAGGAAGTAATTCCTAATGGAAGAGGAAACAATATGCAGAGTTTATCTCATGGTAAAAAGGCTGTGAGACATTGAACTAGACTAGCATTTCCCAAGGATTTTTAACCAAGTAACCCTTACTCTAATACACTTCATTAAAGTACTCCACCCCTTTCAAGTCCACAATCATACATTGTGGCACACCTAATAAAAGCAAAGCATGAGAGCAATGCAAGTACCCTCATGGTGTGAACCACAGGTTGAGAACCTAGGGTCTAAACCGCCAGAGTTCAGCCTGTGATCCATGATGCTATTTGGCGCAGCCCCGCAATCACCAGGACACAGACATGCTTGTACAAGGACAGTTGCATCCTTTTAATACAAAGACAACGTGCGTCATACTATGGCTTCATTGTTCTTTCACTGATCATAGATATCAGTTCAAGTCTTGGAAAATATATCTAGTGGTGGCGCATGTGCATCTTTCATGTTAGAGAGGTCATCAATAACTGATCGGTGGGATCCAACCCCCCACACTCCCGCTAATCATCTGTTCTGCAGACACTCCAGTGGCAGCAATAGGCTCTGGACCTACACAGCTCCATCCAGCGTGTAGTTAACTGGTTACTGCGGCAGTCCTCCTGTTCAAGTGAATGGAAGCTGTATTGGGATAACCAGCTCTGTCTACTACACAATGGATGGAGCTTTGTAAGTCATTGCATTGGAACTACCCCTGAACAGCTGACTGGTGGGGGTGCAGGGTGTCAAACCCCCGCCAATCTGACATTGATAGCCATCACTATTAAAATCCCACAAAGCCCAATTATGGACTGTGAGCCCTTTTTGCCCTATACTATGCCAGTGCATTGGTTTTACTTGGAGAGAGATTTTAAGTTTAATTGCTGCCCTTGGTACTCTTCTACTAGCGGCCAGTGCTCACCGCTGTCTTGCTCCCCTAGGCAGACACAGGTGCTACGTCACTTAACCTTCCCTGTCTGTTGCCTTGCCAGCTAGTACAGGCCTGCGTGCTCTTCTCTGCCCAGCAGCAGCAGGCCCAATCACCGGCATCCCACATTGCTTGTCCTGCTGCAGGTCAAGGCCTGTGCTTTCCCATTAGGCCCATGTACTGCTTATAGCGCGGGTGTGCTTCCCGGATCTTAAAGGGCCAGCACAGGCGTCCCAGTTTTCCCCAGCCTATGGCTGGACACTTTAGGGTATTTAAGGCACTTTACCTAGGGGAGGTTGCCTGAGCTTCAGGTTCCTACTTGCTACTAGTTAGTGAAAGTGTTTTGTCTGCTCGTGTACCGCTCCTCACCATGTTTACTGAATCTAAGCTTCTGCTGCCTGACTCGACCAAGCCTTTTTACTGTATTGACCCATTGCTGTCTGGCCTCGCCTCAGACTATTTTCAAGGATTCACAAGAACACTGCATGCCCTGAACCCTGCCTGTTTCCTGACTATGAGTATTGCTTGTTCCTTGGGTGCTTTGCACTGGTGTTTCTGACCCAAGTAGGTCAGCTGCCAATAACACCAAACTATTCAAAAAGGTAATGGCCTGGTAGTTTCCCCGCAGTAAACTCCACTTTTCTGTGAGAATTTTGTTCTGGGACAAGAAAAGGCTGACGTCCCCAGGTCCAGACCGTTATGGCTGGCCAAAAGACTAGACTCAACGGATACAATTTTAGGTCTACCCCTGGTGATGCTGTATGTCTGTCTGCTCTTATTCTTATATCCCAGTTGGTGGTGTATTCTTCCCCATGATAAATGATCTTTGTCCTTTTGGAGTGGAAACTCTGCATAATATTTGAGTACATACAGTATATTAAACAACATGGAATTCTTCTCAACATGTCTTGTGGAATTTGATGTGATGTCACAGGCTTTATCCTTAAAAGCAAAAGGATTGATGTCTGCCCCTGTCAACTACTGAACCGTTCAGGCTCAATGTGTTGATGCCATATGTACAAAGCCACCAACTAAGAGTATCTCGAGAGACTTGATTCCAAAACCAATGTTAATCCCTTCCTTAACCTGTTACGGACACAGGGCGTACAGGTACGCCCTGATGTCCTGGTACTTAAGGACACAGGGAGTACCTGTACGCCCTGTGTATTTCCGATCACCGCCGCGCGGCGGGCGGTGATCGGAACCTGTTGCCAGCTCAAATTATTGAGGAGGCACCTTGGCTAAATGGGATTGGGGGTCCCGTGACCCCCCCGTGTCGGCGATCGCCGCAAACCGCAGGTCAATTTTTTTTTGTTTTAAAAAAGCTGTTATTGTGTAAAACTTAAGTAAATAAAATAAAAAAGTATACATATTACTGTATCGACCGGCTCTATAAAAATATCACATGACCTAACCTCTCAAGTGAACACCGTAAGAAAATAAAAATAAAAACGGTGTAAAAAAAAGCTATTTTTTGTCATCTTAACATCACAAAAAGTGTAATAGCAAGCGATCAAAAAGTCATATGCACCCCAAAACAATGCCAATCAAACCGTCATCTCATCCCGCAAAAAATGATACCCTATCTATGATAATTGCTTAAAAATTTAAAAAACTATGGCTCTCAGACTATGGAGAGACTAAAACATGATTATTATTTTTTTTTAAATGATATTATTGTGTAAAACTTACATAAATAAAAAAAATTGTATACATATTAGGTATAGCCGCGTCCGTGACAACTTGCTCTATAAAAATACCACATGATCTAACCTGTAAGATGAATGTTGTAAATAAAATAAAAAAACGGTGCCAAAACAGCTATTTCTTGTTACCTTGCCTCACAAAAAGTGTAATATAGAGCAACCAAAAATCCTATGTAATCTAAACTAGTACCAACAAAACTTCCACCCTATCCCGTAGTTTCTAAAATGGGGTCACTTTTTTGGAGTTTCTACTCTAGGGGTGCATCAGGGGGGCTTCAAATGGGACATGGTGTAAAAAAAAACAGTCATGGGGGGGCGGAGCTAGCGCCGGACCAGAATGGACGTGTGCGCTTGAGCTCTGCTGTTCAGACCCGGCCTTATATCAGCTAACGTTGGCTGCTTGGCATAAAATATGGGCAAAATTGGCTAGCAAAAAGCGGGGGACTCGTCCCTCTCCCACAAGCATTCGACGAACTGCGGAGATATGGACAAGTTCATCAAAAAAGCCGCTGCAATTTGTGCAGCACGGGAAGCCAAGATGGGAGCCTTGCAAAGAAACTGAGGAGAGTGAGCCAGATCTCCAGGTGGACGGCAGCGATGCGGAAGACCATAGACACCGCAAACACCTCCCGATCTCCAGAAAATATCTGGACTCGGCACTGCAAAGAGCAATGGAGCCGCTCGTGAGTGAACTTTCCTCCCTTAGACAAGACGTCAGGCATGTGGGCGGCAGGGTTGAAACCCTAGAGAATAACCAGGCCGTGATCCTGGATTTCCAAGAGGCCACAGCCATCTGCCTGCAAAAGTGCCAATCGCGTCTCAACGAAGCATTCAATGCCCTGGAAGACCAGGAGAATCGTGGGAGAAGAAACAACTGTACGTTTTAGAGGGGTCCCAAAGACTGACTCTCCCCAAGACTCCTCGGATATTGTCAAGGAGATTTGTGAGGATTTACTGGGCCCAGAACGCTCCGCTTTAATAGTAATAGAGAGAGCTCACCGGGCCTTGCGTCCGAGACCGAAGGGTAATGAGCCCCCTAGAGATATCATCTGCCGTTTCCTCCACTTCCAAGACAAAGAAGATATAATAATCAAAGCACGCTTGCCGAGTGGAGCAAAATACAACGGACTACCGATTAGTATCTATCAGGATCTGGCTCCAATGACTCTTCAGAAATGAAGGACCCTCAAACCTCTCACAGATTGGCTTAGAAGCCATAAAATCCTGTATCGATGGCAATTCCCGTTTGGATTGTCCTTTTCTTATCAAGGCAAGAGGATCACCATCAAGTCTTACCTGGACTTAGGCCCTGCATTTGATGTTCTGGACATTTCTCCCTTGGAAATCGAGGATTGGGACACGGTCCAGGACTTAACATCACTGCCAGGACTCCCTAGAATTGTGCCCTTTGAGTCGAAAAGCACCCCTAAGGCCCAGAGACAGAGAGAAAAGAAGAAGAACCAGCCTCTCACCCCAAGACGCATAGCTACAGACGTCTTTCGAAGCATAGAATCACTATATCTCCTCATTCTGTGTCCCATATGATGAGTATAATGCTTTCATCCTTCCCTTTCTATACCCCTCCTCTTACTTCCCTTATATATGTCTATAGAAATGCTCCCTGACTCTTTCTCTTTTTCTATGTCCCTGAAAATATGCCTTACATACCTGGACTATTATCAAGTGTGATATCCAGCGATATAATGCCTTACTATCTGTCTTCTGTTATTTTAACTCTTATATACTGGGAACTCTGTGGTAATATGGTGTACCAAGTGACGTCAGGCTAAGTGGTGTGTTCAGCTTCTCCCGACCGCTATAGGGCTATCACCTGATAGTAAGGTGTCCGATGGCATATTATGATCATTAACTTACCTGTCAGTGTGCTGCCTGGTGGAGCTCTCGGAGCCGTCCAGCTGTCTGAGACACTTAAAATTTGATAGACGCTGCGATGCGATGTGCCCGGCGGCAGCATGCGTTGCGATTCTTCTTCTGTGTCTTGACGCATGCTGTGGCTGGTGTTATGATGCCCTGCGATACTATCAAAATTACCAGGTTAGGCTGTGTCCTTGATATTACAAGATATATCACCTGGCGACTTATCACTTCAAGATATGCCTTACATCGCATTAATCCACTATATACCTGACATTACTTTGCTTTATTCTGCTATGGAAGCCCTGAAGCTTTGTTATATCACATATTCAGCTTTCCATGACCACTGAAAATAGTTCTACCTGACGGCAATGTACCTTGCAGTTTATCTTGACCACTAGCACACCTGGTAAGGTATTGCCTTATAGGCTTTACAAATCGATCAGTTATCATATGTACCCAGTTTTCACTATTTGATATCGTGAGGTACATCCGATGACACTGAGCATTAAAATATATCCCATATGGTTCTGACCCACGATATAGCCGGTGCTTTCTCACCTTGGAATGTCTTCAGAGCCATTGGGCTATGATATGTACTCAGCAGTCCCTGGCGGTGTTCCCGGATACACATTGCCTCAGTGCTCTCCTTTGTCTGCGATGATTCACTGTGTATCCGGCATCATAATGCCATACTATGTTCTCAGCGCCTTCGGGCAGTTTTATGTATTCAGCGGCCTTTTGGCTTATCTATTCAGCGGCCTCTGGCTTATCTCACACCACTTGTGTAGTACTGTCCCCCGGGATTCCAACTCAAATCCCAAAGACTCATACCCCTGAGTTCATGAACCTTGAAGATCTCCAGTAGATCAGGGTATCCTTTGTTTCCCTTTCAATCCTATTTCCCGTTTTTCTAGCCCCCCCCATCATCCACCTATCACCCCATATACCCCCGCTACCTATATGTAGGCTCCCCTCCCTTTCTCTGTGTACCATCAGACTAGATAATATACTAAGGGAGTTCAGAGTACAATACGCCCATTCCCATTTACCCTCTATATTCCATAGCTTCAGCCTTGCGGCTTCTATGACAATTGCAATAGAGTGCCGGGCTCATAATTGGCAAATGCCTTTTCCCCCCTCTCCCCAGGTCCCTCAGGACCCATTTGTTTTGGTTGCTCTCGTTTTTCTTTTGTTCACTTTATGTTTGTTTTATTGTCTTTTATCCAGGTCTATATATATTCAGTGGTGTGTCCATCCGAGACGGGTCATTTCATCACCAAGGCTACGACCTTCATTATTACCAATCCGACCAGACGTTAAGTACCCTGATCAACTCACTAATGTAAAAAACTTTCATGCTTTCATGTTTCAGCATTTTGCCTCTCCTCTTCATCCCCATGATGGCTATTAGTATTGCCTCTTATAATGTTAAGGGATGCAATTCACCATCTAAGCGGAGCCAGATTTTTGGGATATTGAGGAAAGATAAAGCGAACATAGTTTTCCTACAGGAAACACATTTTAAGACCCAACATTTCCCTAATCTATCCTTTTCATTTTACCCTACTTGGTATCATTGCGGTTCCCCTACATCAAACTCTAGAGGAGTTAGCATAGGCTTCCAGGGTAAGGTCCCCTTTATCCTGGATGATCAACTATGTGACCCTGATGGTCGTTTTATAATGATTAAAGGCAAAATAGGCCAACACCTTTATACCTTTGTGAATATTTACGCCCCAAATAGTCGCCAAATTCCATGGCTAAAATCAACTTTACTAAAATTGGAATCTTTTAGGGATGGCGTTACGGTGGTAGGGGGAGACTTAAATCTGGTCCTAAACCCCCTTATTGATTCCTCCTCCCAAAAATCTGCCCAATCCCAAAAGGGCATTCGCTCTTTTTTGTGTACTTTGGCCAAAGCCCACCTGATTGATGTCTGGCATACCATGCATCCTGATTCCAGAGACTATACCTTTTACTCCTCACTGCACAGGTCATATCAACGCTTAGACTATCTATTTGTCTCAAAGGAACATATCCAGTTATGTTCCAAGGCTGAAATGGGATCCATAATCCTATCCGACCATGCCCCCATATATCTTCGTATGAAGTCCCCCCCTAACCATAGACTTACTAGCCACTGGAGGTTTAACGAACAACTCATTAGCTCATCAGACAACAAATCCAAGTTAAAACGCCTGTTAGGAGAATACTTTACTACTAATTGCACCCCTGAGGTCACATCACAAACGATTTGGGATGCCCATAAAGCATACATAAGGGGCCATTGTATCAGCCTCGGGGCTCACCTTAAGAAAGAGAGACAAAGACAGATAGATTCCCTTCATGAAAAAATCAGTTTCCTAGAAAGGGCTCATAAAAAATCCCTGTTAGAATCACACCTACAGGAACTTTCCTCATGTAGGGCCTCACTCAAGAACCTTTTAAATATGGCATCTGCCAAGCTCTACCTACACTCCCAATACAAAATATTTGCGCACGGAAATAAAGCCTCCCGCTATATGATGTCCAGGCTCAAGCGCAGAAAGCTAAATAATTATGTACATAAATTAAAAACCCCAGAAGGTACATTAACCTTTGAATCTAATAAAATAGCTTCCTTATTTAGGGATTACTACGAATCCCTTTATAACCTCAATTCACCACAATCTCTCTCAGGTGGCACAGAATCGACGTCGCCCACTAGTTTGTATTTGGATGATTTGTCCCTTCCCTCACTCTCGGAACAAGACAGAATACACTTAGCTTCCCCATTCTCCTCGGAGGAGCTTTTGGAAGCCATTAAAAACTCCCCCAGGGGGAAATGCCCAGGTCCTGATGGACTCCCTATCCCCTACTATTTGACTTTTCATGAAATACTGATCCCACACCTTCTACCGGTTTACAATGACACTTTACAAGGTATGCCTCTATCAGCTGATATGACCAGAGCTCACATTACTCTAATCCCCAAGGAAGGTAAGGACCATTCGTTATGCCCCAACTATAGACCCATTTCCCTTCTTAATATAGATTTAAAACTCTTAGCCAAGATGCTTGCAAACAGATTAGCGAAACTTCTCCCTTCACTAATCCACAGAGATCAAGTGGGTTTTGTGAAACAAAAAGAGGGAAAGGATAACACGGCCCGGATTCTTAATATCATCCACTTTGTTAAGAGAAAAGGCCTTCCCTTAGTCCTTCTCAGCACAGATGCTGAGAAGGCCTTCGATAAGGTCAACTGGTCCTTTATGTACTCAGCGTTGCTATCCCGCAATTTTCCTTCTCCCTTTATACATGCTATAGAAGCTATGTACCATCATGCCTCAGCATCAGTCCGGGTAAATGACACCCTATCTGACCCCTTTAAGATACGCAATGGCACCCGCCAAGGCTGTCCCCTATCCCCCCTCCTATTCGTCCTCGCCCTGGAACCTCTTTTACAGACCATTCGGATGGATAGTGACATCCAGGGAATAACTCTTGGCGACCAACAACACAAAATCGCCGCCTTTGCGGATGACTTGCTTTTAATAGTAAGCAATCCCGAGTCAGCTCTCCCTAAGATCTATGGCCACCTGAAAACATACGGGTCGCTTTCCAATTTTAAGGTGAATCACAACAAATCACTAATAATCTACACTGGCCTTAAAAAATCCTTAAAGAATCACCTTGAATCAGGTTCACCTTTTAATTGGTCGTCCCCTTACCTAACTTTCCTAGGTGTAAAAATCAACACAGACCCAAACCAACTCTTTAACTTAAACTATATTCTTCTCCAAAATAAACTGGCTGAGGACTTGGATGTCCCTACACTCTCATGGTTCGGGAGGAAAAACATCCTGCTTTCTCTCATCATTCCTAAACTTACTTACCTCCAACAGACCTTACCAATCCCTGTTCCTTCCACATTCTACTTAAACTTAGGTCCATGTTCCGATCCTTCATATGGAGCAAGAAAAAAGCCAGAACGTCCTATAAATCTTTGTCCGAGAGAGAGGGGAGGGATATCATTGCCAGATCCCGAATTATATGGCAAAGCTGTATTACTCACTAGAGTGGTCGACTGGATGACTGCCACCAAACAGAAATCCTGGGTCCCGATGGAGGAATCCTTACTTGGGCTTCCTTTTAGGGCGGCACTACTGGGACATATGTCTCCATTGCCTCTCCATCCAAATATTATCCCAGTTATGAAAGCTACCCTACATGCATGGAACGCCTTGCAAATCTCGCCCCTAAGCTCCCCACTCCCATCTCCTACTCTTAGAGTTAATGACATACTTCACTTAGCTCCCTAGGCCCTACAAAGCAGCCTATCTACAGAGATTAGTCAGTCGAAGATAAGATTGATAGATCTCTATAACAATGGCCAACTGATTTCTGTAAAAGCATTGAGTGATCTTTTGAAAACACTGTGCTCAAGCTTTAATGGGCTTCACTTTCGGCGGGCATACATGTCTCAAAACGCCCAACTGCACAATTTGTTACGCCCTATAACATGGTTTGAGCACATTATTTCTCAAGATTCTACCCCTCATAAATTGATCTCACAATGGTATAACAGGTTGAGAACTCCCCCTGCCACCCTAACGCCAGCTTTCATTAGATTGTGGGAAAAAGACCTAGTTAAATGTTTCTCCCCGGAAGACACCCTCAACATCTATAACTCTTCACATAAGGCCTCGAGATGTGTCAAGATTCAAGAGAATAACTATAAAATTATCACACGATGGTATAAAACCCCTGACAAGACATGTTTTTACTTAGCTTCTGACATATGTTGGAGATGCTCAAAGCAGAGAGGTACTTTCCTCCACATATGGTGGACGTGCCCGATTTTATTAAGTTGGTGGGTTAAGATTTTTCAAACATGTAATAAGATTTGTAGATATAATATTACCCCAGCACCGGAAGTTGCCCTCCTGAATCTTTTTCCTTGGGATCCCCCCCCACCTAATCTGGCACTTTTTAAACATCTAATGAATGCTGCCAAATTGTTAGTCCCCTTATTATGGTTGTCCGCAGATGTTCCCACTACGGAACAATGGTTCCAGAAAATCGACCAGATTTACCGCCTAGAAGAGCTATCCTCATGGGAAATGAGATCTCACCACAAATTTCTGAAGATCTGGAGTCAATGGATCTCCTTTAGGGGTTATTAGACAAATATCCTGTGGAGATGGGTCTTCCAGAGTTCATATTTCTACTTGGTTGTTACACCTAATTACCCCCTCTATTCCTAATATCTTCTCATCTACAATTCCTACAGAAGAAATTATCCTCCCCTCTAGGACCCGTCTCGGATGTGATTCTCGGATGAGAGTTTCGGATCTGATTCTTGGGTGTGATTTACGGTTACACTTTGAAAATAAGAGTGATGACCTTTATTCATATTCTCCAATTGATGTTTTCCTACTGACCAGCCTCATGGATTACACTATATTTTACATTATGTACTTGACTGACCTGTATTCTGTTTTGAATTATGTAAGAGTAGTGGAGACTTGTCATTCCTCCACTATTCTTTTCTTGTATTACTTTGATTTGCTCAATAAAATTTGTTGAAGAAAAAAAAAAAAAAAACAGTCCAGCAAAATCTGCCTTCCAAAAAACATATGGCATTCCTTTCCTTGTGCGCCCTGCCATGTGCCCATATAGTATTTTACGACCACATATGGGGTGTTTCTGTAAACTACAGAATCCGTGCCATAAATATTGAGTTTTGTTTGGCTGTTAACCCTTGCTTTGTAACTGGGAAAAAAATATTAAAATTGTTCCTCTATTTTCCATTAATTCTTGTGGAACACCTAAAGGGTTAACAACGTTTGTAAAATCAGTTTTGAATACATTGAGGGGTGTAGTTTCTTAGATGGGGTCACTTTTGTGGAGTTTCTACTCTAGGGGTGCATCAGGGGGGCTTCAAATGGGACATGATGTAAAAAAAAACTGTCCAGCAAAATCTGCCTTCCAAAAACCGTATGGCATTCCTTTCCTTCTGCGCCCTGCCGTGTGCCCATACAGCAGTTTACGACCACATATGGGGTGTTTCTGTAAACTACAGAATCCGTGCCATAAATATAGAGTTTTGTTTGGCTGTTAACCCTTGCTTTGTAACTGGAAAAAAAATATTAAAATGATAAATCTGCCACCTTGAGGGAGTAGTTTTTAGAATGGGGTCATTTTTGGGTGGTTTCTAATATGTAAGCCTCACAAAGTGACTTCAGACCTGAACTGGTCCTTAAAAAGTTGGTTTTTGAAAATTTCTTAGAAATTTCAAGATTTACTTCTAAACTTCTAAGCCTTGTAACGTCCCCCAAGAAAAAAATGTCATTCCCAAAATGATCCTAACATGAAGTAGACATATGGGGAATGTAAAGTAATAACTATTTATGTAGGTATTAATATGTATTATAGAAGTAGAGAAATGGAATCTTGGAAATTTGCAAATTTTTCAATTTTTTTTGGCAAATTTGGTATTTTTTTAAATAAATAAAAATGATTTTTTTTAACTCAATTTTACCAGTGTCATGAAGTACAATATGTGACGAGAAAACAATCTCAGAATGGCCAGGATAAGTCAAAGCGTTTTAAAGTTATCACCACTTAAAGTGACACTGGTCAGATTTGCAAAAAAATGGCCTGGTCCTTAAGGTTAAATAAGGCTGTGTCCTGAAGGGGTTAAGCTATTGGTTGGTATAATACCTTGTAGATTGTAAGCCCTCACAGGCAGGGCCCTCTCGCCTCCTGTAATAGTTTGTAACTCTTCTTGTTCATGTTTAGTGCAATTGTCTGTATTACGGTATGTATGTGCACCCCTTATCATATGTACAGTGCTATGGAATGAATGGCGCTTTAATAAAAAATAATAATAATAGTGCTGAAAGTGCTATATTGGCATTGGGCAGCAGCTGGTCCTTGAAGATAGGGATGCTGCTTGATGGGCTACACATCTCTACTCTCTGTAATATTCTTACTTCTCCATCAGTGTGTCTACAGCCATGACTGGTTTTATTACACTGAGGTTCCAGGCGGTATGATGGCAGTAAATTCAATTTTACCATTCATTTGTGTCTTTGTTTTAAATATTTTGTCAAGAGGATCTGCCGGTAAGCTCAGTCTCAGAAGTAAGAAACTCTCCTGATGAGGACGGTGATATTTTCATGCTGGGTGCACTTTAATCCATAGTAGAATTTATGGTACTTGTACTGCATTGTGGGAAAATCATTATAACTCTCTATCTATCTAATATCTATCTATCTAAAATCAAAGTTACACCAACACCTCCAAAAAATATGAAATAAATTACAGGTGCATGCTGTCTGTCTCTCTGTCTATATGTACTGTATATTAGTTAACATAGTAACATAGTACATAAGGCCAAAAAAAGACATTTGTCCATCCGGTTCGGCCTGTTATCCTGCAAGTTGATCCAGAGGAAGGCAAAAATACCCCTGAGAGGTAAAGGCCAATTTTCCCCACTTTTGAGGAACTAAAAATTCCTTCCCGACTCCAATCAGGCAATCAGAATAACTCCCTGGATCAACGACCCCTCTCTAGTAGCTATAGCCTGTAATATTATTACGCTCCAGAAATACGTCCAGGCCCCTCTTGAATTCCTTTATTGTACTCACCATCACCACCTCCTCAGGCAGAGAGCTCCATAGTCTCACTGCACTTGCCGTAAAGAATCCTCTTCTATGTTTGTGTACAAACCTTCTTTCCTCCAGACGCAGAGGATGTCCCCTCGCCACAGTCACAGTCCTGGGGATAGATAGATGATGGGAGAGATCTCTGTACTGACCCCTGATATATTTATACATAGTAATTAGATCTCCCCTCAGTCGTCTTTTTTCTAAAGTGAATAACCCTAATTTTGATAATCTTTCAGGGTACTGTAGTTGCCCCATTCCAGTTATTACTTTAGTTGCCCTCCTCTGGACCCTCTCCAGCTCTGCTATGTCTGCCTTGTTCACAGGAGCCCAGAATTGTACACAGTACTCCATGTGTGGTCTGACTAGCGATTTGTAAAGTGGTAGGACTATGTTCTCATCACGGGCATCTATGCCCCTTCTGATGCAACCCATTATCTTATTGGCCTTGGCAGCAGCTGCCTGACACTGGTTTCTACAGCTTAGTTTGCTGTTTAATAAAATTCCTAGGACCTTTTCCATGTCAGTGTTACCGAGTGTTTTACCATTTAGTATGTACGGGTGACTTGCATTATTCCTTCCAATGTGCATAACTTTACATTTGTCAGTGTTAAACCTCATCTGCCACTTATCTGCCCAAGCCTGCAATCTATCCAGATCTAACTGTAGTAGTATATAGCAATATATATATATATATAAAAACTGTAGATAGATAGATAGATATTGATGGATTGATGAATGGATATAAGATACAATAGACAGTAGATAAATAGATACTTAAATAGTTATATAATAGATTAATTGAAATAAAAATGGATATACATAAATATATAGACAGACAGTTGGCTAAGGCTACTTTCACATTAGGGTTTTTTGCGGATCCGTCATGGATCTGCAAAAACGCTTCCGTTACCATAATACAACCGCATGCATCCGGTTGTATGATGTCTTCTATAGCCATGAACACCATTGAAAGTCAATGGGAGACGGATCCGTTTTCTATTATGTCAGAGAAAACGGATCGGTCCTCATTGACTTACATTGTGTGCTCCGCACCACATCGTGGACAGAAAAACACTGCTTGCAGCGCTATTCTGTCCGCGATGGGAGCTCAACCAAACGGAACAGAATGTATTTTCGTGTGCTCCGTTTCGTTCAGTTCAGTTTTGTCCCCCTTGACAATGAATGGGGACAAAACTGAAGGGTTTTCTTAATTTCTAATACAGCGTTCTTCACACAAAGCATCAATTAACTTTTAGTTCATTTATAATAAAATTCTCACTGGGTTTTCCTAAAGTTAATTAGTATATCACCACCAGGCAAACAATAAATATCTACTCTACTTAAAAATGCATGTCATATGTCTTTCTATATATCTATTGTAGTGATGAGCGGCAATATTCGAATTCTGCTATATTCCACGAATATTTTGTAGAATATTCGGCATATATTGGCGAAGTCTAAAATCCAAGATTATATTCTTGATTGCGAAAATCGGCAATGTAATATTTGCGTAATGCGCGCAAAATACCGGCGTGGGTCACTTATGCTCCATTTTTCAAGCTGGTATAGGTTTCCTGAGACTGGAGAAAATGGTCGGCACGGCAGAACATTAGAGTAGCTTTACATTATATGCAGATAGAGTGCTCCAATATATTTGCGCTTGCGAATTTTTGGCAATTAATGATGTGCATATTTTTTCGCAATACGTGCAACTTGTGACATCACAGCACTATGTCTGTAGCATGTATGTATGGACAGCAGAACCTATCAGCTACACTATATCAGGATATAACCTACACTGACTATCTCCCACTAACTATCTGAAATATATATAACTTTAGGAAAACCCAGTGAGAATTTTATAACAAATGAACTAAAAGTTAATTGATGCTTTATGTGAAGAACGCTGTATTAGATATTAAGATGCTGTCCCTGGTCCTGAAATGATAAACGTCATCTACATTTCCTTCCCCATGTCTGGGATCTTTCCACATACAGACACCAACATCTGAGCATTTCAGTAGATCATCCACAAGATGGGGTCGAACCTACGAAAGGTCCCTCACCCAGAAATGTCCCTGGTTCAGGTTGGTGCTTAGGAACGGTGTGGTCTGGGGCCAGGCTTCATAGATAGGTTGGGTTGATCTTGTGTCCTGTTTCTTATAGTAGGCATTAAAAAAACATATGGTTCTATCTCTCCAGGGCGTAATAGTATTGTATCATGGGTGGCAAAAATAGTGAAACAGATGTAGAATGATTACTGTTCTTTTTGAAAAATCCCCGTCCAATGTGCCTGTAAATACCATATGATCTGTTCCGGAGAAAGATTTTACTTCATATTAAAAATGCGCTGATTTCCAGAAGCTCATGAGGAGCTATCAGCATATGCTCTGGGCTTGTCAGTGTGAAGTGATCGTCCTTAGGAGCTTTTTATATGGAGATTGGAGGCAATCCAAGGAAAAAGAACCATACCACATAGTTAAATGATAATACAGACATCTGTTAGTAGCGGTAAGCCAACAGAGAATTAATTTAAAGGTCACCGAGTGAATACACCATTGATAAATCGCATTCCGTCAATGCTTTACAGATATTTTACAGGAGAAAAAAAACTTTAAATAATAGAGCCTTGAGTATTGTACATACAGGATGTTTTCTCACCCGGAATAACTGACTGATTACGGGTTGTTAAAATCCGAGATATTAAGCTTTAGGGCATAGTCAGAAATTTTAGGCGTGTTTTTTTAAGCTTCTCGTAGAGCTGTGCCTCGGGGTGTACTACTGAAAATCATTTTCATAGAACAGTGGTAGGCCCAGATGTGCACCTAGCCTTTCTGCTGCCTGAGGCAAAAACTGAAACGGCCCCCCTCCCCATGCCAATTTCTTAACCTAATACCTTTGCCACAATAACAGCGCTCATTGCCCATGGCCCTTTCGCTGCCCCCCCCCCCTCTTGCCCCTACCTGGTGCTGCCTGTGGCAATCGCCTCATCTGGCCTCATTGGTCGTGCACCCCTGGGTAGGCCTTGTATTATTGTATTTTTAAAGATGTTTTGTCCCCAAATGCACCTTTAATTGAGAAGAATGAAGATCCAAAGTGCATGTGGGCTGTCATGAGGGAGTTCCCGTCTTGGTATAGGAGTGCCCCTGGCTTGTGTGATCATTTAAGTGTTAGGCCTCATGCAGTCCACAAACCGTGGATCCACAAAATATGGATGTGGTCCAGATACCTTCTGTGTTTTCTTTAGCAGACGCATTGACCTCAATGGGTCCGTGGTCCGCATTTTGCAGATATATTCTATGTTTTTGCAAAATGAAAGAGAGAGAACATGTCTTATGCTTGACGGCAAAATGAGGACAAAGTACACTTTGAAGTCAATGGACCACAAAAAATGCAGATGCAACATGGACAGTCTCCATATTTTGCAGATCCGCAATTTGCATAAGTTCTTATGTATATGGTTCTTTGCATGAGTTCTTATGGTTCACTTACTGGACAGTAGTGTCAGTGGACCCAGGAAGCACTTAACCCCTTAAGGAGTCGGCCCTATTTCACCTTCTGGACTTGGCCATTTTTTGCAAATCTGACCAGTGTCACTTTAAGTGCTGATAACTTTAAAACGCTTTGACTTATGCAGGCCATTCTGAGATAGTTTTTTCGTCACATATTGTACTTCATGACACTGGTAAAATAAAGTTAAAAAAAATCATTTTTATTTATAAAAAAATACCAAATGTACCAAAAATTTGAAAAAAATTGCATATTTCCAAGTTTCAATTTCTCTACTTCTATAATACATAGTAATACCTCCAAAAATAGTTATTACTTTACATTCCCCATATGTCAACTTCATGTTTGGATCATTTTGGAAATGATATTTTATTTTTTGGGGATATTACAAGGCTTAGAAGATTAGAAGCAAATCTTGAAATTTTTTTGAAATTTTCAAAAACCCAATTTTTAGGGACCAGTTCAGGTCTGAAGTCACTTTGCGAGGCTTACATAAAAGAAACCACCCAAAAATGACCCCATTCTATAAACTAAACCCCTCAAGGTATTTAAAACAGATTTTACAAACTTTGTTAACCCTTTAGGTGTTTCACAAGAATTAATGGAAAATAGAGTTACAATTTCAAAATTTCAATTTTTTGGCAGATTTTCCATTTTAACAATTTTTTCCCAGTAACAAAGCAAGGGTTAACAGCCAAACAAAACTCAATATTTATGGCCCTGATTCTGTAGTTTACAGAAACACCCCATATGTGGTTGTAAACAGCTGTACGGGCACACGGCAGGGCGCAGAAGGAAAGGAATGCCATACGGTTTTTGGAAGGCAGATTTAGCTGGACTAGTTTTTTTGACACCATGTCCCATTTGAAGCCCCCCTGATGCACCCCTAGAGTTGAAACTTAAAAAAGTGGCCACATTTTAGAAACTACGGGATAGGGTGGCAGTATTGTTGGTACTAATTTAGGGTACATATGAGTTTTGGTTGCTCTATATTACACTTTTTGTGAGACAAGATAACAAGAAATAGCTGTTTTTTATTTTTTGTTATTTGCAACATTCATCTGACAGGTTATATCATGTGATATTTTTATAGACCAGGTTGTCACGGATGCGGCGATACCTAATATGTATAATTTTTTTTTATTTATGTAAGTTTTACACAATGATTTCTTTTTTGAAGCGAAAAAAAAATCAGGTTTTAGTGTTTCCATAGTCTGAGAGCCATACTTTTTTCAGTTTTTGGGCGATTACCTTGGGTAGGATATGATTTTTGCTGGATGAGATGACGGTTTTATTTGCACTATTTTGGGGTGCGTGTGACTTTTTGATCAATTGCTATTACACTTTTTGTGATGTAAGGTGACAAAAAATGGTTTATTTAGCACAGTTTTTATTTCAAATTTTTTACGGTATTCATCTGAGGGGTTAGGTCATGTGATATTTTTATAGAGCTGGTCGATACGGACGCAGCGATAACTAATATGTATACTTTTTTTTATTTATGTAAGTTTTACACAATAATATCATTTCTGAAACCAAAAAAAAATTATGTTTTAGTGTCTCCATATTCTGAGAGCCATAGTTTTTTCAGTTTTTGGGCGATTATCTTAGGTTTGGTCTTATTTTTTGCGGGATGAGATGATGGTTTGATTGGCACTATTTTCGGGTGCATATGACTTTTTGATCGCTTGCTATTACACTTTTTGTGATGTAAGGTGACAATTTTTTTTAGCACAGTTTTTTTTTTTTTTTTTTACGTTGTTCATCTAAGGGGTTCGGTCATGTGATATATTTATAGAGCCGGTCGATACGAACGCGGCAATACCAAATATGTCTACTTTTTTATTTATTTATGTAAGTTTTACACAATAACAGCTTTTTTAAAACAAAAGAAATGATGTTTTCGTGTCTCTATATTCTAAACCATAGTTTTTATATTTTTTGGGCGATTGTCTCAGGTAGGGGCTCATTTTTTGCGGGATGAGGTGACTGTTAGATTGGTACTAATTTTGTGGGCAAACGCCTTTTTGATCCCTTGCTGTTGTGCTTTTTGTGATGTAAGGTCACAAAAAAATTGTTTATTTAGCACAGTTTTTTTTTTTACGGTGTTCTTCTGAGGGGTTAGGTCATGTGATGGGTTTATAGAGCTGGTCGAAACGGATGCGGCAATACCTAATATGTATACTCCCCCCCCCCCCTATTTTTTACCAATTTTTTTTAACTTTATTTGGGGAAAATGACGTTTTGGTTTATTTTAAATTTTTTGGGGGGAAAACTTTTATTTTTTCAACTTTTTTTTCACTTTATTTTTTGGGGGTCTGATCCTTTACAATGCATTCCAATACTTTTGTATTGGAATGCATTGGCTGTATGAGTAATACAGTGTGTATTACTCATACAGCTTCCGGCCTGTGAGATCCAGGGGGCTGGATCTCACAGGCTCTTCACCGGAAGGCAGCGCGATGCCTTCCTTAGACATCGCGCTGCCTTCCATGCCACCGGGTCCTCCCCACAGCCCCATGGGGACCCGATGGCACCGCCAACCACCGCCGCCGCACCAGGTAAAAGCCGCCAACCGCAGGTCTCAATTGACCTGCGGTTTGCAGCGATTGCCGACACCGGGGGTCACGGGACCCCCCCGCGCATTTAGCCGAGGTGCCTGCTCAATGATTTGAGCAGGCACCTTGTTCCGATCACCGCCCGCCTTGGCGGCGGTGATCGGAACAACACATGATGTACCGGTACGTTATGGGTCCTTAAGAACTCGGGAACCATGCCGTACCGATACGTCATGGGTTCCTAAGGGGTTAAGAGCATCTGTCTCCATATTCATGCTTTTTAAACCAGACATACTGCCCAGTAGGGATGATCATGGTGAGTTCTACCACCCCTCTTGTGCTACAATCAAATGTTGCGTTGCAGAGAAATTCATAAATTTATTGTTAAGCTAATGTGGTGCTCGCAGCACTGAGGTGTGGGCCTAGCCCCTTGGAGCAATGCTTCATCTTCTCCTTTCTCCCGTGGCCAGCTCCTTTCCCTCACTGATTGACAGGACCAAGAATTCTTATTGTTCTGATACTTGACCCTGAAATCAGACATATGATCCAGCGAGAGTACAATCGTCATGAGGGGGATTTCTTTGTAAGTAGCGAGCGCAATGAAGAGGAATTGTGATTGCGCCACCCCCGTCATTAAACCCCTCAGATGCCGCGTTCATCGCTGATCGTGGCATTTGAAATGAAAAATGAGGGCTTTCAGGGGTTAATCAGTTAAAAAAATAATAATACTCACCTCATAGATGGTGTCAAATATCCTAAAAATAATGTGATGCCAAATTGCCAGTTGCCTACATCGGATCCAGGGGGGGCACAACGGGGCAATTGACCCCCCCCCCCCGAGCTGGCGGCGCGGCCCTGGTGAAAAGTGGGGGGCGGCGGCGGCAGGGCACAGGGAGATGAGCGCTTCCATTGTGGAAGCGCTCATCTCCATAGTCATCTGTATCGCCATCCTCAGGACAGCGATACAGATGGAAGTGCTGCGGCGGGGCAGGGGATGGAAAGGCGTGTCCATTCCCTGTGTCTCTGATAGGCTGCCTATCAGAGGCCAGTGCTGGCAGCGCAATGACATCATCGAGCCGCCTGAGCCGTACAGCGCCGGACACAGGCCGGAAGAGGCTCTTGTTACTGGCATAGGATGGGGGGCTCGTGTTACTGGCACAGGATGGGGGGCTCTTGTTACTGTCACATGATGGGGGGGCTCTTGTTACTGGCACATGATGGGAGGCCCTTGTTACTGGCACATGATGGGGGGCTCTTTTTACTAGCACATGATGGGGGATCTTGTTACTGGTACATGATGGAGGGGCTTCTTGTTACTGGCACATGATGGGAGGCTCTTGTTACTGGCACATGATGGGGGGCTCTTTTTACTAGCACATGATGGGGGATCTTGTTACTGGTACATGATGGGGGTGCTCTTGTTACTGGCACATAATTTGGGGGAGATCTTGTTACTGGCACAGGATTGGGGGCTCTTGTTACTGGCACATGATTGGGGGAGATCTTGTTACTGGCACATAATGGGGGGGCTCTTGTTACTGGTGCATGATGGGGGGTGCTCTTGTTACTGGCACATGATTGGGGGGTGCTCTTGTTATTGGCACATGATTGGTTGGCATCTATGGGTGCACATCTTACTGGCACATGATTGGTGGGCATCTATGGGGGCACATTTTACTGGAACATTATTGGGGGGCATCTATGGGGGCACTTATTACTGGCACATTATTAGGGGCACTTTTTACTGGCACATTATTGGGTGGCACTATGGGGGCACTTCTTACTGGCTCATTATTGGTGGGCACTATAGGGGCATCTACTGAGGCCACAAAGAAGGGGTATTTTATATGGGGGGCTCTGTACATTAGCATTTTATACTGGTACACATTATGGGAAGGTGTATCTCAACCTCTTAAACCCATGTCCAGGAGAACCATGGGTTGGAGACCACTCATCGAAACTTTGCATCAGGTTAAATATTTGCAGTTTAGAGTTATAGTTTTATCAGAATGAAAACTAATTTTGCCTCCTTCACAGAGATTTCTTCATCCTGTCTCAATCCCTGACACAAATTATGCATGAACCCGTGACTGTACAAAGCAGAGCCGATCAATCTGTCTGTCTGTTCTACCCGCCCGCAACAAGAACATTTCTATTTTCAAGTGACCTTTCAAGACTAGACTGATTCTGTGGATTATTGAGTTGTTAGATATGGTTTATTCAGTTGAGCGAATAGCAAGGATTTTTTATATTTCTAAAATATAAATGGTCATTTTGCATCTAAAACTTAGTGTGGTGCTCAAGGGAAAATGGGGGATCTTTAATAATGAGGATCTCCAAGTCCAAAAGAGGTGAAGGCTAAACCATCCCCTTATGCACACTTTGCTATGTTCTATATCACATGGTTTAATAAAGGGTGATTAAAGGGTTTAGTGATATTTCAGGTGGTTCAAATTATTTTTGGGTGGTCTAGAGCCTAGCCTCTTAAAGGGGTTGCCTTTGTAATTAATCTGTTGAAATAATCAGCTCCTGAGTTGACAACCTCTGGCAAACTGTTAATTTTTCAGACTAAAGCCAATGCCAGCTACGAAATCTCATGTTTGCTAGGAAGAGAGTTGCTTTTATAGAGTGTCTCTCTGTTCTGGTACACAAATCGGATTCCAAATGTAATGTGGGATTCCAAATGGAGGTGTCACACACACAGGGGGTGGGGTAGTGACCACTGAACTCCACCCGCACCCCTGTCCCTGCCTACTTGCCTCGCAAGTCCTAGTGACAAGGGACAACTGGTCGACAAACCCTTAGCTAGGATAGTGCAGGGAAGACAAACAACACAAGTAACAGGAAACTCAAACAAGCCGCGTCAATAACCAAGAGATCAGAAAGGTACCGGAGGTTTTGGGGCAAGAAATAAGTAGTTGATATGATTGGTACTTTAAGATAATGAAGACAGTAAAGGGGTTGTCAAGCTTTTTTTTTCTTTGCACACCAGCCACCTCTAACCATGAAATAGTCTGTACTCACCTACTCCCTGCTGCTCCATTCTGGCTCCCTGGCTCTCTTCACTGGTCTTCTGGTCCCTGTCTATCAACCTCTGCACAGACCGGGTCATTTGCTGAGTCATGTGCTCTTCGGGGACATGTCACCTTTGAGGCCATACAGATGTTGATAAATGAGAGCCTGAAGACAAGTGAAGGGAGAAAGTGAGCTAGACCGGACTGGCGGGGAGCAGGCCAGTATGCATTTTTTTTACAGGTACTGATGGCTGCAGTGCAAATTTGGAAAAAAGCTTGACATTCCCTTTGTTGCTATTATATGTGGTGCTTTATAGCAGGGGGTTAGGGCTACACTCTATTTCACTGCCACAAGCCATCAACATTAGATACTATATTAAAGGGGTTTTCCCATCATATACAATGGGTGCATATCGCTAGGATATGCCCCCATTGTCTGATAGGTGTGGGTCCCACTTCTGGGACCCACCCTACAATGAGAACGGAGCAGAGAGATGAATGGAGGGCGCACTGCGCACTGCGCATGCACAGCCGCCCTCCATTCATTTCTATGGGGTCGCTGAAAATAGCCGAGCACTGGCTCGGCTATTTCGTCTGCCCCATAGAAATGAATAGGAGCAGGGGCTGTGCATGCGCGGTGCGCTCCCAATCACTTCTATGGGAGCAGCGGGGAGGCAGCGCTTGGTGGTGGACGGACCCCGGGGTCCTCTAGCCTAGCGAAATGCCCTATTGTCTGAGATGGCAAAACCCCTTTTAAAGATTTGGTTAAAGCCAGCCCTTGTCCAATCCAACAGACCCTGCTTTCCATCAATATTGCATACTCCCTTGGATGCCCCTATATCCCAGATAGGTATTCTGTAATACTTTGAAATAAATTAAGATTTGTCAGAGAAGATGGAGTTGACAGCCATCTATGCATTTTATATACTAATAAGTAGTGATGAGCGAAGTTTACAAAAGTTTGATTCGGCTGCTTCTCCGAATTTCACAAAGAAATTTGCTTCATGACAAATCAATTAATCATGAACCACATTTCTTTCTAAGTAGCAGACTGTCGGGTATATAAAGCAAATGCTTTATATATAAAAAAATAAAAAAATTAACGGATCAAAAGAAAAATTATGCAAACGATATTGACCCGCAAGATGATCATAAACATCTCAAAAAGAGTTCAATCGAGAACCTGATTATTTTGTGCAATCAGCAAAACAGGGTACAAGTGTCTATGCAAAAATATAAATGGTTTATTACACAATAGTTTAAAATACAATCAAAAATTAATCAATACAAATTTCAATAATATACAATAATATGCAGTACCCAGAATTCAACACTATATGTTGCCAACAAAACACTACTCAACCAACACAAGAATATTATGCAATATGGTTTTACAATTGTGAGAGATATACAATCAATGGATTATGCGCAAAAACTCAATCAAGAAAATGACAGATACAAGCCCTTGCTCTGCCCAAAATGACCAGTCTCAGATATGGGGTAGTATTGCACCAAAACTTATAAATTATTGGTTTGATATCAAACTAGGGAATATAAAGATTTCCAACAGAGAGTTTCTCCAATATTATCCCCTTTATTCAGTTATACAGTATGCATCATAACTGAAATCAGAGAAAACATTGATGTAGCAACTAACGTTACACATCCGCAAATAAGCGGGTATCTGGCTAAGTATCAAGCCAATTAATTTAGATCAATACTACATAAAACAAAAATATACATTACCCAAGGGTCAAGTGATGTGCAGAGTCTTGGGGCAGTCAGCTCTCAAGAGTTTTTCCGATAATCCAGATGTTTCTCCAGAAATCTCCATTTATTTTATTCTTATATTTTTTCTTTCTGTCCCCCCTTTTTTTTTTCTTTTTGGTATCTGGTTTATTAACCCAAAACTTATCAGATGAACACACCCTCCTAGTTTGGAACTTTCCAATCAGTGTTGGATGGGCATGTGCATTGATAAGGAGCGTGACATCATAATACTACCCAGAATGCACTTTGGCTACTGGTGTAGTATTAACTGCTCATATCTAGGTGGTACTGTTGAATAAGCAATAATAATCATACCTAAAAGGGTTAACTCATACATGCCTGATATTTTCAATACTACACACCTCTGACATCTGGAGGCCTTGTCTTAGAGCCGAGGGACAAACTTTGATACATGAATGTTTACTTTGAGGAACATCTAGACAATTCTCACACTGTGGAATTCATGTTCAGATAAGAAATACAATGAGGCCTCTAAATCTGCAGGTGCGGTGTATCTTCTAACTGTCTAAATGTATAATATATTGTTACAATAACACTAGCTTTTTGAATGGCACAGTAATCTTCCCATGGACCTACTTTGGCCTACATGAAAATCCATACAAAATAGTGAATACAAATCAACATTGCTCTTAAAGGCAATGAATATCCATCATAATTAGAATAAGTAGATCTAACTGTTTACACTCATGAAAAGGCACAACAAGACGCAATGACGGGGAACAGCAATTGCACCAACCCCATCATTGAATCCCTCGGATGCCGTGTTCATCGCTGATCGTGGCATCTGAGATGAAAAATTAGGGCTTTCAGGGGTTAATTAGTTTAAAAAACTCAACTTACCGTTTGAGTGTGAAGAGTACGCCACAGCCATCTTGATTGAAGATCCCGCATAAAATCTCACATGATGCGTAATGATGTCATCATGCTGGCTTGATCTTCAATCAAGATGGCCATGGCGGCCTCTTCGTGCTTGAGTGGATGAGGGAAGTATGATTTTTTTTTACCGCCATTTCAGAGAAAATTGATTCGCTACCACGAAGCGTGAGGAAATTAGGCTACAAGGCAAATCAAATTTTTCCTGAAATTCAAATCAGAGTCCACTACGAAACTTCAATTCACTCAACCCTACTAATAAGTACACAACCTGATGCTTGCCACCAAATGGGGTTGTGTTAACATAATGCAGAGACGTCTGGTGGCACATAGTTTCTAGATAAATAAAAATACAGCTTATGCTAGCGTCACCCTAGCATTTTACATCTCCTATAGGCTGTTCCAGCAGCCTTCCCGAGAAGTCCAGATCCCCCACTGCCGGAAGCTACCGGTCAACAGCCCCCATTCACTATAATGGGGATCAGCGGCCAACCCGGCAAACATGGCGAGAACTGGCTGGACAAACATGCATTTTTGTAGGGTTACGGCTAGAGTTGAGCGGACACCTTGATGTTCGGGTTCGACGGGTTCAGCCGAACTTCACAAAAAAGTTCGAGTTCGGGACCCGAACTTGACCCCGAACCCCATTGAAGTCAATGGGGACCCGAACTTTTGAGCACTAAAATGGCTGTAAAGATGTCATGGAAAGGGCTAGAGGGCTGAAAATGGCATCAAAATGTGGTTAAGAGCATGGCAAGTGCTCTGCAAACAAATGTGGATAGGGAAATGACTTTAAATAACATAAAATGCATAAAAAATTATAATAATAATCTTGATCTAGGAGGACCAGGTCCATATGGAGTAGGAGGTTGAGGAGGCGGTGGATGTGGCGGTGTAGGTGGAAGAGGTAGCCTACACTGCTTTTTGGTTTTAAATTTATTTATATTTTTTTAAATTAGGGTACACCACAAAACATTGGGAAATATAACCTGTGATAACCCCCTCCAGTCGTGCTAAACACACATTCAGACAATACACTGGCTGCAGGGCAGGCCAGCACCTCCAAGGGGTAAAGGGCAAGCTCAGGCCATGTGCCCAATTTGGAGACCCAGAAGTTGCAGGGGCTGACCCCTGTCAGTCAGTTCGTGTAGGCGTGTGCACACTTACTGCCTCACCATGTCTCACGTCCCCGTGATGTTCACGATCTAATTTGATATCTGCTCTATCAACTTTCGATGTTCTTTTATATGCCTACCATGGTGATCACAGGTGGCGGGGAATCAGGGTTCCAGGCAAGAGAGGGAGCGTGAGAAAGAGAGACCACATCCAAGGGAGGATTAATTTTTTCAAATTTAAAATTATAGAGTGGAATTATGGGACAAATTATTAAAGCGTAAAATTGGGACAACTTTTTAAAGTTTAAGCATTGAATGAAAGGATGTGGCGCGCATTAATTAATAAAGAATTAATAAAATTTTATTCCCTGTCAACTATGCAGAGCAGGGGTTTCTATCCGGCAAAATTTAAAAAATGTCACCTGATAATGTAGTTGACAATTTTTTTTAATTTATGTTCCTGTCACCTATGTAGAGGTGCCCCAGTGACATCCACCATCCATTTTGTTATCTTCTCTATCAACTTTCGATGTTCTTTTCTGAGCCTACCATGTTGATCACAGTTATCGGCGAATCAGGGGTCCATGCCGGAGAGGGAGCGTGAGAAAAAGAGACCAAATTTAAGGGAGATAAATTTATTAAAAATTTTTGGGATCGTGCGGAAATGTGGGAAAAGCTGTTAAAGCTCAAATGTGGGACAAATTACAGAAGCCCAAATGTGGGACAAAAGAGTAAAGCAGAAATGTGGGACAAATTATTGAAGCGCATATGTGGTACAACTTGTTTAAGCATTAAATCAAAGGAGGTGGCGCGCATCAATTAAAGAAGAATTTCTGAAATTTTATTCCCTGTCACCTATGCAGAGCAGGGGTTTATTCACATCTAAAATTGTATAATGTCAACCCAAGAATGTAACAGAAAAATTACAGAAATTTATTAACCTGTCTACTTGGTAGAGCAGAGGTCTATGACAGAAAAAAATGGTTTTTTGTCACCCGAAAATGTAAAAGAAAAATTATTGAAATTTATTAAGCTGTCAACTAGGTAGAGGAGGGGTATATTACACCCAAAAATGTATGCATTTTAACCAAAAATGTAACAGACAATTTTTTATTTTTTTACCTGTCTACTCGGTATAGCAGTGGTACATCACACCCAAAAATTCTCTGCCTTCACCTTGTGCTTCCACTGTGCCCCCGCTGTCAGGTGGAAATGCCACCAGCAGCACGTCTACCAGCGTGCGCTTGTACTCGCGCATCTTATGATCACGCTCCAGTGACGGAATTAAGGACGGTACGTTGTCCTTGTAACGGGGATCCAGCAGCGTGGCCACCCAGTAATCAGCACAAGTTAGAATGTGGGCAACTCGCCGGTCGTTGCGGAGACACTGCAGCATGTAATCACTCATGTGTGCCAGGCTGCCCAGAGGCAACGAAAAGCTGTCCTCTGTGGGAGGTGTATCATCTGTGTCCTCTGTATCTGCCCATCCACGCACCAGTGATGGCCATGAGCTGGTCTGGGTGCCATCCTGCTGTGAACATGGTTCCTCCTCCTCCATCTCGTCATCCTCCAGAACCAGTGGCGTAACTACCGGGGAAGCAGGGGAAGCGGCTGCTTCGGGGCCCGGGCTGCCAAGGGGCCCAGCGCCCGGCAGCGTGTGTGACAGTTTATTTTCAAGTTAGTTAAATATGATCGATTCTTGTCTTACTGGGTCTGGGATGTGTCTGGGATTCGAACCCACAACCTTCATGTATCAGACACACAGCCATAAAGGTTGCCTTGCCACTGACTGAAAAAATATGAGACTTCTACTTTTATAGCTGGCTAAGTGTATATCTATACACATGACAGCTGCCCCAACACACCCAGCACTGCTATATCTCTATAATATAGAGATAATATATATATCTATATATGACAGCTGCCCCAGCAAACCCAGCTCTGCTACATCTATACACATGACAGCTGCCCAAACACACTCATCTTTGCTATATCTCTATATATCTATCTACTGTATAGAAATACTTAGAGATATATAGATGTAGCAGAGCTGGGTGTGATGGGGCAGCTGTCATATATAGAGATATAGTAGTGCTGAGTGTGCTGGTGCAGCTGTCATGTGTATTAGATGTAGCAGTGCTGGGTGTGTTGGGGCAGCTGTCATGTGTATAGATGTACACTTAGCCAGCTATAACAGTAGAAGTCTCATATTTTTTCAGTCAGTGGCAAGGCAGCCTTTATGGATGTGTGGGTAAATGCTTTTCCTCTGATACATGAAGGTTGTGGGTTCGAATCCCAGCAGAAACTTTTCTGAAATACAAGCACTGACTCCATATATGGACATACAGGGCGGGACACAGGAAGAGGCTGCATCGCATCGCTGACATGGATGTAAGTAGAAGAGTTTATTTTATTTTTGTAATACCCGACTGTTACTGCCATGGGGGGAGCGGGAGGCACTTGATACTGGCACATGGGGGGAGGGGTGTTGGCACCTGATACTGGCACATGGGGGGGAGGGGGGTTGGCACCTGATACTGGCACATGGGGGGGAAAGGCACCTGATACTGGCACATGGGGGGGAGAGAGGCACTTGATACTGGCACGTGGGAGGGGGGGGTTGGCACTTGATACTGGCAAATGGGTGGGTTTGGCACTATGATACTGGCACATGGGGGAGAGAGGCACTTGATACTGGCACTTTTTTTGGGGGGGAGATGGCACTATGATACTGGGACATGGGGGGGAAGAGAGAGGCACTTGATACTGGCACATGGGGGGAGAGAGGCACTTGATACTGGCACGTGGGGGGGTTGGCACTTGATACTGGCACATGGGTGGGTTTGGCACTATGATACTGGCACATGGGGGGGGGCACTTGATACTGTCACTTTTTTGGGGGGGGAGATGGCACTATGATACTAGGACATGGGGGGGAGAGAGAGGCACTTGATACTGGCACATGGGGGGGTTTGGCACTATGATACTGGCACATGGGGTGGGAAGGAGAGAGGCACTTGATACTGGCACATTGGGGGGGGAGATGGCACTATGATGCTGGGACATGTGGGGGGGGGGGTGAGAGGCACTTGAAACTGGCACATGATGGGGGGGGGGGCATCTATGGGGACACTTACTGGCACATTATTGGGGGGCATTATGGGGGACACTAGGCCGGCAGCCTATCAGAGGCCGGACACTGAGGGGCATCTACTGGGGCACTATATATGGGGCATTTTATACTGGTACATTATGGGGGCACTAGCAGGAAGGGGGGAGAGGAGCACTATGGGGGAATTTACTGGGGGCACTATATAGGGGTGTTTGATACTGGGACATTATGGGGGCACTATGGGGACATTAGCTCAACTGGGGGCATTACAAGGGGGTATTTTTTGCACTGTCACATTATAAGGAGAATTATTTCTACTGGGGGGGACATTATGGTGGGCTTTATTACTCCCCCATGGTATGACCCCCTAGTAGCAGCACCAGCCTCTCCCTGCTCTGCTATCCCTCTGCCCCTTCTCCAAATCCTTATTATGAAATCTTTCTCATTAGGATAAAGCACAACATCAGCTCCACCGAGCCCCCGGCCAAAGTGTTGAAGTGGCGTCCGAGATCCCCAAGGGCCAAGTAATTGTAAGTTTTCATATGAAATATATGTTTGTTATACACATATAGCCTACACTGTGCCCCACAATATACAGTATACCGCTACACTGTGCCATACAATATACAGTATACCTCTACACTGTGCCACACAATATACAGTATACCGCTACACTGTGCCAAAGGAGTGGGGTTTACACAAGAGGAGGGAGGTGCGAAGCGCGCTGGGGGGCCCTTACAAATATTTGCTGTGGGGCCCAGTCACTTCTAGTTACGCCCCTGTCCAGAACTGTGCCCTGGCTGAACAATTGTGTACCTGGCGTTTGTGGGTGCAGGAACCCACCCTCGGAGCCACTTGTGAATGACTGGCCGGAAACCCTACGAAATGATCCCTCTTCCTCCTCCTCCTCCTGTGCCACATCCTCTTCCATTATCGCCAGCAGCGTTTTTTCAAGGAGGCATAGAAGTGGGACAGTTACGCTGATAACGGCGTTATCGGCACTGGCCAAATTGGTAGAGTACTCGAAACAGCGCAACAAGGAACACAGGTCTCGCATGGAGGCCCAGTCATTGGTGGTGAAGTGGTGCTGTTCAGCCGAGCGACTCACCCGTGCATGCTGCAGCTGAAACTCCACTATGGCCTGCTGCTGCTCGCACAGTCTGGCCAGCATGTGCAAGGTGGAGTTCCACCATGTAGGCACGTCACATATGAGGCTGTGAGCAGGAAGGCCGAAGTTACGCTGGGGCATGGCTAGGTGGGTGGCCCTGGGAAACCCTGCTAACAGAGTCATCAAAAAGCAGAAGAGACTGCTGCATGACTTGGGGCTCAGACTGCTTGGCTGATTTGCAAGGGGATGAGGTGAAAGACTGATGGACATCGGCTGCAGGTGCCAACTCTGATCTTTCAGCAGGAGACTGGGTAGGAGACAATGTGAAGGAACTGGATCCACTGTCAGCAACCCAATCTACTATCGCCTGCACTTGTTCAGGCATCACTATTCGTAGAGCCGCATTAGGCCCGACCAAATACCACTGCAGGTTCTGTCGCCTACTCGCACCTGAGGAAGGGGTTTCAACAGGAGCTCCACCAGCAGCACCACAACCTGGGCCACGTCCCTTATTTGACACTCTCCTCTTATTTCTAGAATTCAGGATCTTGCCTTAAATGGGTGTTTAATTAATAGTAGAATAGAACGACAGTATGTACAGGATGTATCTCACACACCCTGAACCAGACTATGCCGCAATTAAAGATTTGTGCACAAAATGGCTGCATTTCAAATATCTGAATAAAACCCAAATATAAAAAGGGGGTATCTCACAATGACATCTGCAGCAAAGGCTGCCAATTTTTTTTTTTTGCCAAAACGGGTGTTCGTTTAATAACTAAATATGACAGCAGTATATAACCCTGGAATTTCAAACGTCTTGATGCTGCAAGGCCTGAAAAATTGTGTATTTTGCACAAAAAAAGGTGTTTTATTAATAAAAGAATAAAACCCCTGTATATAAGGGTGTATCTCACACGCGCTGACCCACACTAGGCCGCAATTAAAGATTTGTGCACTAAATGTCTGTATTTCAAATACCTGAATAGAACCCCTGTATTTAAAGGGTGTATCTCACAGGCCCTGACCCACACTAGGCCGCAATTTAAGATTTGTGCACAAAATGGCTGTATTTCAAATACCTGAATATAACCCCTGTATATAAAGGGTGTATCTCACAATGACATCTGCAGCAAAGGCTGCCAAATATTATTTTTTTGCCCAAACGGGTGTTTTTTTAATAACTGAATATGAAAGCAGTATATAACCCTGGAATTTCACCCGTGCTGATGCTGCAAGGGCTGTAAAATGGTGTATTTTGGGAAAAAGGTGTGTTTTTAAAAACCCAGAAAATTATGGCTGCATTTCTAGCTTAAATTGCACACTGACTAATCCAGATGTTGTATTTTGCCAAAAAAGTGAGTTTTTTTTACGAACAGAATATGAAAGCTGTATATATTAAACTTGAATTTCACACTTGCAGATCTGTAAAATAGTGGATTTTGGCCCAAAAAAAAATGTTTTTAAAAACCCAGAAAATTATGGCTGTATTTCTAGCTTAAATTGCACACTGACTAATCCAGATGTTGTATATTGCCAAAAAACAGAGTTTTTTTTTTACTAACAGAATATGAAAGCTGTATATAACGGCTGAATTTCACACGTCCAGATGCAGCTAGGGATGTAAAATAGTGTATTTTGGCAAAAAAGTGTGTTTTTAAAAACCCAGAAAATTATGGCTGTATTTCTAGCTTGAATTGCACACTGACTAATCCTGCAAATGCACCAGATGTTGTATATTGCAAAAAAAAGAGTGATTTTTTACAACCAGATTATTAGTGCTGTTTTTCAAGATTGGATTTCAATGTCACAAAAGCTCAGATGCAGTACTGGTGCACTGAGCTGGCATAAAATGGCCGCCGCCGCCGCCACCCACCTAACTGACTTATAAAAGTTATTTTCTTTTAGGTCACTGGGCTCAGGGCAGGATAAAAAGTTTGTGCCCTGCACCCACACAACTAATTGTATGTAGATCGCTGAGTTAGATTCACGTTTTGAACAAAGATTCAGTCCTATTCTCTCCCTGAAATCACCAGCAGCATCCTCTCCCTACACTAAGCACAGCAGAGTGACGTGCAGCGCTACGTGACTCAAGCTTATATAGAGCCTGGGTCACATGCTGCACTGGCCAATCACAGCCATGCCATTAGTAGGCATGGCTGTGATGGCTTCTAAGAGCACACAGTTAAACGCTTGGTGATTGGCTGCTCTGCAGCCTTTCAAAAAGCGCCGAGAAATAGCCAAACACCGAACCCGAACTTTTACTGAAATGTTCGGGTTCTGGGTCCAAAAATCCTAAAGTTCGGTACGAACCCGAACTTTACAGTTCGGGTTCGCTCAACCCTAGTTACGGCCAGATTGCCGCGGGTCCCCATTATAGTAAATGGGGCCGGACGGCGATGTGGATGCAGAGGAATCAGGAAGGCTATTCCCTGCTGTATGTCTTTACCGCATATGGGAAACAGGCCTTAGTCCAGAACTTCCTACCATAATCTTTACCAAGTGTTTATGGGAAATATTGTCTATGATCAGTCTGGTAGGAGATGATGCCTGATATGTGATGTTATTTAATACAGACAGATTGACATCACGTGGAGCAGAGGAGGCAATCACTCAGGAAACTGACCACAACCATGTTAAACAGCATGAGGCATCTGTTAGAATCACAGACAGACAAGCTTGTTTATTGACTTTGAGGCTAAAAGCGGTTCTCCAGGACTTAGGAATGGCAATCAATATTTGATTGCTCGGACGAGATGCAGTAGGTATGGATGAGCTGCCATGCCTATGTAGATAATGAAAGGGATGTAAGTTTACGAATGCTCTGCTGCTCCTTCACTGTGGAGATCGGTGAAGTTCCAGAGGTCAGATCCCCACGATCGAACATTGTTTATTCTAAGGATAATTGTAATGTTTTAGGGATAAAATATACACCATAGGATGCATCAACAATACAAAACATATATAAGGGGTTTCTGTGATAGATGCCCCACTGCTGGTAAAGCTAAGGTAAGCAATAAAACTGCTGCGCCTGAGTGGACGCACGCAGTCTTACCTAAAGCAAAGGTAAGTATTAAACCGGCCGCGCCCTGTGGACGCAATCAGTCTCACCTGACCAACAACAATACAAGACATAAAATAAAGGGGTTCCAGGATAGATACCCCACAGCTGATTGATACAATGGTAAGTACAGAACACTGCTGCGCCTGTGTGGACGCGAGCAGTCTTACCTGACCAACCAGGTGACCAGGATCGGCATGACGGGGAATGATGCTGTGATGAAACTGGGTGTAGAACAGAGATACTGTGCCCTAATTAGCCCTATACACTTGGTAGGAAGGGGGCTGCTCCCATACTGCCTGTCTACACAGAGCACCCGTCCTGAAAAGGACGACCCCGTCAGGATACTTGTCCCTAGTTATGGACCTGATCACTAGTCTAACAACAATAATTATAACTACAGACCTCCCGACGTGGCACGTTTCTGTCGTGTCGACTCCTCGGGGATTCAGTACATGTAGAAAAAAGAAACAGTGTGTACCACCTTAGACTGCAGATAGCAGGTAAGCATATCCTGCAGTAAAGTGGTTACACTACAAAGGTAAGCTCAAGCACTCAATATAGGAGCCTGAGGGCAGACATCCAAGGTGCAGGATTGTCATGCTGCAGAGGGATAGATGCTCCTCCGCTTGTTGGTGTGTGAGGATATAGTGATCCTCGCCAAAGGTAATATCCCTATGGTTTAGGGGGTTCCTCAACCAATACCAGCCACACTGACACATACCTTGTTGGAGTTTAAATAGAGCCCAAACGCGCCTCTTCTTGGGAGACCGCCCTGTCAGCATCTGCGTCGGCGTCTGACGTCACGCGCATGCGCCGCGACGCACCAGACGCCGACGCCCATACCACATGATTATGGCGACCAATCCGATCCAGGGGCGGAGGGTGTGAGCGGTTACCTAGGAGACTGTGTCAACAGGAAGTAACCACACAGCACGACTCGTGATAGAGGCGTCTGTGATAACGCTATGACACAGAATCATAGCAAGATTAGACTGACATTTTTTGCAGGAAATACAAGAACACGGACAGGTTACAGAGAATTATAAACATGAGGCAAAGTGGGTTTGAATTAATAATGACATAGATGTTTCAGATGTGTTCATCCCATCACTTAGAACGGGATGTCACCGTTAACCTGGGATATATCCTTTTTAAAGGGGCCATCACCGCAATCTATATGAAGCACCCATAATCAAGCCTTTCATTAAGGCCACGAGGTGCAGATGTTTTGAGATGGAATATCCATCTGGATTCTTGTTGAAGCAACCGCCTATCCCAGTCACCCCCTCTCAAGGGGGGTTTGACAAGATCGATACCCAGGAACTTCAAGGAGGCTTTACCATTATGCACAGTATGTACATGTTTTGAAATTGGGGTATCTCGTTTGTGTGAGATATCCCCTATATGCTCCCCTATCCGTCTCCTGAATTCCCGTATCGTCTTGCCTACATATTCAATCCCACATTCACATTGGATCCGATAAATGACCCCTCTAGATTTACAATTAATGAAATGTGGGATTGAATATGTTTTGCCTGTAACATTGCTCACAAAAGATTTGGTAACTTGTATGCGCTTGCACGCTATACAATCACCACATCTATAACAACCCTGGATCCTACATCGCAACCATGTGGTCTTAGTGCGATCAGGTGCATAGTGACTGTGCACGAGTTTGTCACGGATATTTGGTCCCCTACGGTAGGTGATTTGTGGTTGATCACCCAAGACATCTTTCAAGTCAGGGTCCATTTTGAGGACTTCCCAGTGACGTTTAATAATCTGTCTGACTTGTTGGGACCCCCTATCAAAATTGGTGATTATTCTCATAATCTTGGTTTGCGAGGTGGATGGTGGGTTAGGGGTGAGCAACGAGCTTCTTGGACGAGACAGGGCTGACTGGAACGCTGCTCTCAACACATAGTCGGGGTAGCCCCTGGACAAAAATCTCAACCTTAAATCAGCTGCCTGGTGAATAAAATCATGTTTGTCTGAGCAGTTGCGTCGTAGTCGCAAGTATTGGCCCCTAGGAATTCCTCTCCTGAGTGGGAGGGGATGGTTACTCTCCCATCTCAGGAGGGAATTCGTGGAGCTCTCCTTCCTAAAAATTGACGTGTCAAGTTCCCCCCTTGCATTCTTGGAGATTTTAATGTCCAGGAATGGCAGTGATGTAGGGTGCGACTCACACGTGAAACGCATGCCTATGTTATTCTGGTTGATATGTTGGACAAAGGTTTCAAAAGTCCTTTGTTCACCATTCCACAGTATAAAGATGTCATCAATGTATCGCGCCCACAAGCCAATTTCATAGGTATCCAACGCCTCCTCTTCCCTAAAAACGATGGTTTCCTCCCACCAGCCCAGGAATAAATTTGCATACGACGGGGCACACTGACTCCCCATCGCAGTACCCCTGAGCTGGTGGTAGGTCCTCCCGTCAAAGGTGAAAAAATTACGTGTTAGGGTAAACTCAAGAAGACGCAGGACAAATTGGCTGTGGGCGCGATACTGACATCCCCGTGATCGTAGAAAGTGTTCTTCTGCGGTGAGGCCCAAATTGTGCGGTATAGATGAATAGAGGGCCTCCACATCGATGCTGGAAAGAAGGCATGTCTCCTCCAATGGCAGACCCTCCAGACGTTTAAGGAGGTCAGTAGTGTCCCTGACATGGGAGGGGAGAGCTGTAACAAAGGGTGCCAATACCTGATCGATATAAATACCCAGATTCTGGTTGAGATTGTCCACCCCCGACACTATGGGTCTCCCCTTCAGAGGACTGACCCCCTTATGCACTTTGGGGAGACTATAGAATGTAGATTTGCGGGGATGCAAAGGAAATAGAAAAGCAAATTCCTCGGCAGTGATGACATTGGAGGTTTTCGCCTCATCCAAAATATTTTTCAGTTCCCGCCTATAACCCTCAGTAGGGTCGTGATTCAAAACTTCATATGTCCCTTTGTCTGACAGTATGTTCCTGCACATATTCTTATAGTGCGCCGAGTCCATGACCACAATATTTCCCCCCTTGTCAGCAGGTTTGATGACAACCTGGGGGTCATCTGCTAGTGAAGAGATGGCAGTGGTCACAGACTCGGCGCAGTTGGAATAATGTGTGGATACTTTAAGGTCCTCCAGATCCCTGGTGACCATGTTCAGGAACACATCAATACATGATAATTCGTTCGCAGTGGGTGGCATTGTGGTGCTTTTGACTTTTAAATTAGTAAACGGACCGTTACCCTGGGTTTTACCCTCCTCAGAATTCAAGGAATGTAGAAGTTGTACATCCTTCAGTAGGTCTGTCGGAATACCCAATTCGAGGCATTCGCGGCGGTCCATGAGTCTAAAGTGCTTATGCCACCTTAATTTGCGAATAAATAAATTAATGTCTTTGACAGATGAAAATCTATCGAATTTGGGGGTCGGTACAAAAGTCAAACCTAGTTCTAAGGCTTTAGTCTCGTCACTGCTGAGTACACGTGAGGAGAGGTTGATGACTTGTGGTCCTAGAACTAGTTGGGGGGCTTCTGTGTGCGACTGCGTAGCGGATATTCCATTGTCTGATTGAACTGACCTAAAAAACGGTTCTCCTGTCCTCTGTATGAACCCCGACCTTTACCCTTTCTATACTTTCCCCTATTCGGGTGTTTGTTCACTTTGGAAACAGTCTCTCTCTCAGAGTCAGACAGGTCAGTCTCAGTAGAAGATCTCTCGGAATTACTTGGAACCGCTTCTCTTCTTGTGTTACCAAGAGAGGAGTATATACGATTCTCTTTAAAATCGGAGAGATCTCTAATAAACTGCCGGTGTTTTCTCTCTTTGAGATGATATTGGTATTTTTCTAGGGTCAGTTGAAGTTGTTTTTCTTTATTTTGGAATTCCGCTTCCTGTATAAATGTCTGCACAACCTCCGTGTACTCAGTCAATTTCTGACTGAGGGTGGCTAAATTAGCTCTCTCCTCATCCAGCAGAAGTCTCATAAGCCTAAGGGAACTACTGGTGGCTTCGTGCTCCCACTTAGTTAAAAAGCCAGGATGCCTTGAGCGGACTGCTGGGAGGAGAGAGATACGCAGCCCCCTTGGGACAATATTATTTTTAATATAATTGTCCAGACTTTGCACCTCCCACCAGGACGTAATCTGTTCTTTATAGACCTGGGTGAGATCTGCAAAGGCGGTTTGAAACGATGGTAAATATTTTTTCTGATTGAACTGTTTATCAGAGAATATGTCCTTGGCCTCATGTAGCCAGTTCTCTGCATCAAATCCCGTCGCTAGAACTGCGTGCGTCCACTCAGGCGCAGCAGTTTTATTGCTTACCTTAGCTTTACCAGCAGTGGGGCATCTATCACAGAAACCCCTTATATATGTTTTGTATTGTTGATGCATCCTATGGTGTATATTTTATCGCATATCTTATAAAAGCTATATTTTAAAAGGATATTTCCCCACACTTCACACTGTGGGCCACTAGCAGCTCTGAATCTTGAAATATCGGTGAGACTTTTGTCACCATTAGTCCCACTCAGGTACTGTTATTTCCTCACTGATATGGCAGGATTTCTAGCGACGGGATTTGATGCAGAGAACTGGCTACATGAGGCCAAGGACATATTCTCTGATAAACAGTTCAATCAGAAAAAATATTTACCATCGTCTTAAACCGCCTTTGCAGATCTCACCCAGGTCTATAAAGAACAGATTACGTCCTGGTGGGAGGTGCAAAGTCTGGACAATTATATTAAAAATAATATTGTCCCAAGGGGGCTGCGTATCTCTCTCCTCCCAGCGGTCCGCTCAAGGCATCCTGGCTTTTTAACTAAGTGGGAGCACGAAGCCACCAGTAGTTCCCTTAGGCTTATGAGACTTCTGCTGGATGAGGAGAGAGCTAATTTAGCCACCCTCAGTCAGAAATTGACTGAGTACACGGAGGTTGTGCAGACATTTATACAGGAAGCGGAATTCCAAAATAAAGAAAAACAACTTCAACTGACCCTAGAAAAATACCAATATCATCTCAAAGAGAGAAAACACCGGCAGTTTATTAGAGATCTCTCCGATTTTAAAGAGAATCGTATATACTCCTCTCTTGGTAACACAAGAAGAGAAGCGGTTCCAAGTAATTCCGAGAGATCTTCTACTGAGACTGACCTGTCTGACTCTGAGAGAGAGACTGTTTCCAAAGTGAACAAACACCCGAATAGGGGAAAGTATAGAAAGGGTAAAGGTCGGGGTTCATACAGAGGACAGGAGAACCGTTTTTTAGGTCAGTTCAATCAGACAATGGAATATCCGCTACGCAGTCGCACACAGAAGCCCCCCAACTAGTTCTAGGACCACAAGTCATCAACCTCTCCTCACGTGTACTCAGCAGTGACGAGACTAAAGCCTTAGAACTAGGTTTGACTTTTGTACCGACCCCCAAATTCGATAGATTTTCATCTGTCAAAGACATTAATTTATTTATTCGCAAATTAAGGTGGCATAAGCACTTTAGACTCATGGACCGCCACGAATGCCTCGAATTGGGTATTCCGACAGACCTACTGAAGGATGTACAACTTCTACATTCCTTGAATTCTGAGGAGGGTAAAACCCAGGGTAACGGTCCGTTTACTAATTTAAAAGTCAAAAGCACCACAATGCCACCCACTGCGAACGAATTATCATGTATTGATGTGTTCCTGAACATGGTCACCAGGGATCTGGAGGACCTTAAAGTATCCACACATTATTCCAACTGCGCCGAGTCTGTGACCACTGCCATCTCTTCACTAGCAGATGACCCCCAGGTTGTCATCAAACCTGCTGACAAGGGGGGAAATATTGTGGTCATGGACTCGGCGCACTATAAGAATATGTGCAGGAACATACTGTCAGACAAAGGGACATATGAAGTTTTGAATCACGACCCTACTGAGGGTTATAGGCGGGAACTGAAAAATATTTTGGATGAGGCGAAAACCTCCAATGTCATCACTGCCGAGGAATTTGCTTTTCTATTTCCTTTGCATCCCCGCAAATCTACATTCTATAGTCTCCCCAAAGTGCATAAGGGGGTCAGTCCTCTGAAGGGGAGACCCATAGTGTCGGGGGTGGACAATCTCAACCAGAATCTGGGTATTTATATCGATCAGGTATTGGCACCCTTTGTTACAGCTCCCCCCTCCCATGTCAGGGACACTACTGACCTCCTTAAACGTCTGGAGGGTCTGCCATTGGAGGAGACATGCCTTCTTTCCAGCATCGATGTGGAGGCCCTCTATTCATCTATACCGCACAATTTGGGCCTCACCGCAGTAGAACACTTTCTACGATCACGGGGATGTCAGTATCGCGCCCACAGCCAATTTGTCCTGCGTCTTCTTGAGTTTACCCTAACACGTAATTTTTTCACCTTTGACGGGAGGACCTACCACCAGCTCAGGGGTACTGCGATGGGGAGTCCGTGTGCCCCGTCGTATGCAAATTTATTCCTGGGCTGGTGGGAGGAAACCATCGTTTTTAGGGAAGAGGAGGCGTTGGATACCTATGAAATTGGCTTGTGGGCGCGATACATTGATGACATCTTTATACTGTGGAATGGTGAACAAAGGACTTTTGAAACCTTTGTCCAACATATCAACCAGAATAACATAGGCATGCGTTTCACATGTGAGTCGCACCCTACATCACTGCCATTCCTGGACATTAAAATCTCCAAGAATGCAAGGGGGAACTTGACACGTCAATTTTTAGGAAGGAGAGCTCCACGAATTCCCTCCTGAGATGGGAGAGTAACCATCCCCTCCCACTCAGGAGAGGAATTCCTAGGGGCCAATACTTGCGACTACGACGCAACTGCTCAGACAAACATGATTTTATTCACCAGGCAGCTGATTTAAGGTTGAGATTTTTGTCCAGGGGCTACCCCGACTATGTGTTGAGAGCAGCGTTCCAGTCAGCCCTGTCTCGTCCAAGAAGCTCGTTGCTCACCCCTAACCCACCATCCACCTCGCAAACCAAGATCATGAGAATAATCACCAATTTTGATAGGGGGTCCCAACAAGTCAGACAGATTATTAAACGTCACTGGGAAGTCCTCAAAATGGACCCTGACTTGAAAGATGTCTTGGGTGATCAACCACAAATCACCTACCGTAGGGGACCAAATATCCGTGACAAACTCGTGCACAGTCACTATGCACCTGATCGCACTAAGACCACATGGTTGCGATGTAGGATCCAGGGTTGTTATAGATGTGGTGATTGTATAGCGTGCAAGCGCATACAAGTTACCAAATCTTTTGTGAGCAATGTTACAGGCAAAACATATTCAATCCCACATTTCATTAATTGTAAATCTAGAGGGGTCATTTATCAGATCCAATGTGAATGTGGGATTGAATATGTAGGCAAGACGATACGGGAATTCAGTAGACGGATAGGGGAGCATATAGGGGATATCTCACACAAACGAGATACCCCAATTTCAAAACATGTACATACTGTGCATAATGGTAAAGCCTCCTTGAAGTTCCTGGGTATCGATCTTGTCAAACCCCCCTTGAGAGGGGGTGACTGGGATAGGCGGTTGCTTCAACAAGAATCCAGATGGATATTCCATCTCAAAACATCTGCACCTCGTGGCCTTAATGAAAGGCTTGATTATGGGTGCTTCATATAGATTGCGGTGATGGCCCCTTTATAAAGGATATATCCCAGGTTAACGGTGACATCCCGTTCTAAGTGATGGGATGAACACATCTGAAACATCTATGTCATTATTAATTCAAACCCACTTTGCCTCATGTTTATAATTCTCTGTAACCTGTCCGTGTTCTTGTATTTCCTGCAAAAAATGTCAGTCTAATCTTGCTATGATTCTGTGTCATAGCGTTATCACAGACGCCTCTATCACGAGTCGTGCTGTGTGGTTACTTCCTGTTGACACAGTCTCCTAGGTAACCGCTCACACCCTCCGCCCCTGGATCGGATTGGTCGCCATAATCATGTGGTATGGGCGTCGGCGTCTGGTGCGTCGCGGCGCATGCGCGTGACGTCAGACGCCGACGCAGATGCTGACAGGGCGGTCTCCCAAGAAGAGGCGCGTTTGGGCTCTATTTAAACTCCAACAAGGTATGTGTCAGTGTGGCTGGTATTGGTTGAGGAACCCCCTAAACCATAGGGATATTACCTTTGGCGAGGATCACTATATCCTCACACACCAACAAGCGGAGGAGCATCTATCCCTCTGCAGCATGACAATCCTGCACCTTGGATGTCTGCCCTCAGGCTCCTATATTGAGTGCTTGAGCTTACCTTTGTAGTGTAACCACTTTACTGCAGGATATGCTTACCTGCTATCTGCAGTCTAAGGTGGTACACACTGTTTCTTTTTTCTACATGTACTGAATCCCCCTGAGGAGTCGACACGACAGAAACGTGCCACGTCGGGAGGTCTGTAGTTATAATTTTTGTTGTTAGACTAGTGATCAGGTCCATAACTAGGGACAGGTATCCTGACAGGGTCGTCCTTTTCAGGACGGGTGCTCTGTGTAGACAGGCAGTATGGGAGCAGCCCCCTTCCTACCAAGTGTATAGGGCTAATTAGGGCACAGTATTCACACTCCCGTGACTGCATCTCTGTTCTACACCCAGTTTCATCACAGCATCATTCCCCGTCATGCCGATCCTGGTCACCTGGTTGGTCAGGTAAGACTGCTCGCGTCCACACAGGCGCAGCAGTGTTCTGTACTTACCATTGTATCAATCAGCTGTGGGGTATCTATCCTGGAACCCCTTTATTTTATGTCTTGTATTGTTGTTGGTCAGGTGAGACTGATTGCGTCCACAGGGCGCGGCCGGTTTAATACTTACCTTTGCTTTAGGTAAGACTGCGTGCGTCCACTCAGGCGCAGCAGTTTTATTGCTTACCTTAGCTTTACCAGCAGTGGGGCATCTATCACAGAAACCCCTTATATATGTTTTGTATTGTTGATGCATCCTATGGTGTATATTTTATCGCATATCTTATAAAAGCTATATTTTAAAAGGATATTTCCCCACACTTCACACTGTGGGCCACTAGCAGCTCTGAATCTTGAAATATCGGTGAGACTTTTGTCACCATTAGTCCCACTCAGGTACTAATGTTTTAGGGAGCCTCGATGAAGAATAATAGTCTTCACTACCATTTTGATATACTGTAAGTGTATACACAGGCGAATCACATTACTATGAGCACCAGCTTATATCCAAAGTAACTAGAGATGAGCGAATCTAAGTTGACAAAGTGGAATTCAAACCGAATTTCAGGAAAAATTTGATTTGCACCAAATCCGAATTCCCTGACGCTTTGTGGTAACTAATCGCATTTTTCCCTAAAATGGCTGCTGCACGTGTTAGGACACGGAGCAAAGAACTCTGGGAAGGCGAGATCACCCATAATGCCATCCATGCAGCCAATCAGCAGCCAGCCAGCCCTGTGATGTCACAGCCCTATAAATAGCCTCAGCCATCTTGGATTCAGCCATTTTCCAGTGTACTTAGTGCAGGGAGAGACGTCAGCAGGCGCTAGGGACAGTGCTAAGAAAGACTTGAAATCTTATATTTTGCTGAATAGAAATTCAGAGAAAGATCATTAGAAGTGTAGAGAAAGGATAGGGAGGAATTTTTCCAGACTATAAAAATGAGAACAGGGTCCAATAGGGGAGTGTACAGCCTAGGTAATAGGAACAATCCTATTACACCTTGCTGCACTGACTGCGGATCCAAACTACCATTCTGCTGCTGCTTTCAGGTTTGCAATAGATGATACCTCTGTAATTCCACCAAACCGTTCTTGTCATTGGGGTACAAGGGCTGTTTGACACAGCCATTAACAGGGTGTATTACTAGGAAATATGTATACGTCTTATTAGCCCTTGTGCGGTGCAGTCATATGTTCTAAAGCCTTTTTTGGCATGTATAAGTGGGGGGGAGGGGGGGGGGGGCTTATTACCCATTGTGTGGTGAAGAGAGAAAATTACAGCCCTTTTTGGCATGTATTAGTGGCAACAAAAAAGTATTATTTGCCATTCAGCAGTGCAGTAATATGTTCTAAAGCCTTTTTATGTCGTGTATTAATGGCAAAAAAAGTATTATTTGCCGTTGTGGGGTGAAGTGACAAAATTACAGCCTTTTTTGGGGTGTATTAATTTCCTTTTATTTATTTATTTAAACGAACAGTATGTCAGACAGAGAAGTGCCAGGCCCTGCACAGGGGAGGAACATTGGCCTAAATGTTTCTGGCGCAGGCACAGGTCACAGCAGAGTACGGGGGCGTGGAAGCAGGGGTCACTTCCAGAGGCCTGAGCTCCCGGTGTCATCTAGCGGTCGTGTCTTCCCCAGCAACCCAGCAATTCTTGAATGGTTGACTCGGTCATCCACTTCGTCCCAAGTGACATCAGACACCCCCAGCCAAGAGTCGGTGGGTTCGTCAGACACAACCCTTAGTTTGTATGGTCCGAAAGCAGGCGCTGTGCCCTCACCTGTCCTCAACCTGCCTCTGTCCTTTTCTGGACATGAACATGGCCATATGCCAAATCTGTGGGCAGAAGGTGAAGCGTGGCCACAGCCATGTGTCAACATATCCAGCGTCACCATAAAGTGGCCTGGGAGGACCGTGGCTCCAATGTGGTGGTCCAGCCTGCCGCAGCAACCGCTGCATCACCCAGTGGCGCGCACCCAATTTCAGGCAGTCAAGGCTCTACCACCTCAGCCGAAGGGAGCTGTCTGTCCTTCTCATTATCTGCTGGTCCTGATGCTCCTGCTCCTCGCCCTCCTACTCCTCGTCAGTCATTCCATCACCGAAGCGATTGCCAAGAGACAGCAGTATGCGTGCACTCCTCCAACGGCGCAAAAGTGGAATTTGCTCCTGGCCAAGTTGTTGGTACTGCAGTCCCCACCTTTCAGAGAATAGTGATGAGCGACAGGGATCAAATTCGAATTCGTGATATTTCGCAAATATTCTGTAGAATATTTGTCATATATTCACGAATTCGTATATTCGTTATATTCTATATTCTTTTTTTTTACGCGAAAATCGGCAAGGTAATAATCACGTAATATGCAAATATTTCACGATCAATACAGGCGTGGGTCAAAAACAAATATATAGCACTATAGAATATAGTGCTATATATTAGTTTTTAGAATATTCTTCATTTTTTCCATCTGAAGTCATGACTCATTGGCCCACAAGCAAGAAGCAGTGAGGAATCATGTGTTCAGATGGAAAAAATTATGAATATTCGATATAATGAATATATAGCACTATATTCTAAAGATTCGCGAATTCTCGAAGTGGCGATATTCGAGATAAAAATTAGCTTTTCGAATATTCGTGCTCAACACTATGTCACTGGGCAACTCTGTGGCTTCCTCATTCTGCTACCACCTCAACACTATGAAAATGGGCCACTCTGTGGTCTCCTCATGCTGCTGCTGCTGCTGCCACCTCCCCACTATGTCACTGGGCCACTCTTTGGTCTCCTCATGCTGCTGCTACCTCAACACTATGTCATTGGGCCACTCTGTGAACTTCTCAAGCTGTTCTTCCACCCTCCCCACTCCATGACTGGGACACTATTTTGCCTTTTTGGCCTGGTTGACATCATCATTTATTTGACCCTTCTTCTGATCTGTCAAGGAAGGAAAAATGAGACTCACAACAGATCCTGTCTGTGTAGCAGCTGTAAGGCCTGTAGAATTGGCTTGTGATTTGGTAGCTAGAAGCAGGAGTGGGTACAAAACACAAAAGACATGCAAATATTCCATTCACGTGTCATCTCTGTTTTGGATCCACTCCTGTTTTTTTGGCTTTAGCAATACTGATGGATTACTAACCAAATGCTGACCGAGTTAAGGTGGATGCTTCACAGACAGGATCTGTTTTTTGGGAGTTATTGTTCTGACAGATGAAAGGAAGGGCAATATAATTAATGACATCAACACAAATGTACTGCTAACACCCACTCTGTCAGGGGGGGCTCTACTTGTATAAGCGTTTAATAGAACAGGTTCTGTAGACATCAATGTGGAATCAGCTGACAAGGGTGTAAAAGGAGTGCGTTTCTTCTTGACGATAACATTGACCTGTAAGGCTGAGTTCACACTTGAGTTATTTGGTCAGTTTTGGCACCGTAACTGCCCAAATAAGTAAAGTGTGCAGTGATTCTAAGAGCTGCCTGTGATATGGACTCACTACCACAGCAGACTCCCTATGCGTGTTACTGCAGGGCACAGTATTCTCCACCACTATAAAGGCTCTCTGCAGCCAGGAACCAATTTTTTGGGGAAAATTCAGTGAACCGGCCGAATCGAATTTTTGAGAAATTCGCTCATCTCTAGTCATCAATATCAGATGAGCGTAGGTCAGACCAACTGTTTCCAGCAGTCACCTGCATCAGAAACTATGCAGTGCATAGAGCCAGAAGCAGAAGGCTTTTTCCACTTTTTGAATTTTTTGAATTTCGCTCATCTCTAAAAGTAACCACCGTGTGCAACACGGACAGCAGCTAGACGGCTAGGGATGACTCCATAAGTTCCTGGTAGGTTGTCCCATGTATGCGGAGCCATTCTCACTACAGTGTATCCCACAGCTGCTGAAGGGGGCATGTCTAATGACCCAGAGTGCAATTACCACTCTTTTGCACTTTGCTACTATCTCTAATACTCTAACTTATGTAATTAAAATGTATTTTGCGTCATCCCTGTATAATGTTCATATTTATCTCTATGTAACTGTTCATGTAATGTGCCTGGTTCACCAGCAGGTGGCAGAAACATTGGCAGTGTGATAGTTTCCCTGGAGAGGAACCTTCCAGTTCCTTCCAGCCCTCTCTAGAGAGGGAGAAGTTTAGTGTTAGTGTCACGGGTGTATGTGAGCAACGATAGTAATTCACAGTACAGAGCAACTGACTGGACCCAGAACTAGGGAGGATAAAGGGTGACCCCTGTCCGACCCTCAACGCTTTCCCTATTCTGCTAAAGCACATGCCCGGATCCAAAAGGCGGAACGAGGCATGCCCACGTGTCTAAGACTAATGACCACTGTAACCCCTACAATAGTGGAAGGGGCACGGCCACCAGTGCCCTACTCAGTATATGGAGGGAACCGTGGCCACCTCAGATCCAGTCAGAAAACAAACAGGAATACAACAATGTCTGCAGACTTAGCTGAAGGTGTTGTAGCCGCAGAGAAGACGGATCCAAGGACAGGCTGGCAAAATCCGGAGTGCTAGCTGCAGCAGAACACAGGTCCAGTGGACTGATAGCTACAAGTGAAGAAACCAAAGCAAGAGCCACAACTGAAGTGAGAACTATAATCCACATCCTATCATAGGAGGAGGGGTGATATAAAGAGAAGGAAATCAAACACATGAAGGACAGCTGTGGTGAAAGAAACCAGAAGTAAACAGAGTAGTGAGAACGCCTCCCAGCTCTAGTAGTGACATCATCACAGGGGTGGAGAAACAGAGCTGTGAGAACGTCCCAAAGCTCTGGTAGTGACAGTACCCCCCCCTCTACGGGTGGACTCCGGACACCCAGGACCCACCTTCTCAGGATGAGCCCTATGAAATGCCCTGATGAGGCGAGTGGCTTTAATGTCCGACACCGGAACCCACATCCTCTCCTCAGGACCATAACCCTTCCAATGAACGAGGTACTGAAGAGAACCGCGGACCATGCGAGAGTCCACAATTCTGGAAACCTCAAACTCCAGACTGCCATCAACCAAAATCGGAGGAGGAGGCAAAGAGGAGGGTACCGTGGGCTGGACATATGGTTTTAAGAGAGATCTGTGAAATACATTATGTATCTTCCAAACCCGTGGAAGATCAAGACGGAAGGCAACAGGATTGATGACTGACAAGATTTTATAAGGCCCAATAAACTTGGGACCCAATTTCCAGGAGGGAACCTTCAACTTAATGTTTCTAGTAGACAACCACACCAGATCACCCACATTCAGGTCCGGACCAGGCACACGTCTCTTATCAGCCACACGCTTATACCTCTCACTCATCTTTTTAAGATTACTCTGAATCTTTTGCCAAATGGTAGACAAAGACGAGGAAAATCTCTCCTCCTCAGGTAAACCAGAAAGAGCCCCTCCCGAGAATGTACCAAACTGTGGATGGAACCCATATGCACCAAAGAATGGTGACTCACCAGAAGATTCCTGACGACGGTTGTTCAGAGCAAACTCAGCAAGAGGGAGAAATGAACACCAATCCTCCTGGTTCTCTGAAACAAAACAGCGCAAATATGTCTCCAGATTCTGATTAAGGCGCTCAGTCTGACCATTCGACTGCGGATGAAAAGCAGAAGAGAAGGACAGCCGAACCCCCAGGCGAGAACAGAAAGCCTTCCAGAACCTGGACACAAACTGCGTGCCTCTATCGGAAACAATATCAGAGGGAATGCCGTGCAATTTAACAATATGGTCGACAAAAGCTTGCGCCAACGTTTTAGCATTGGGTAAACCAGGGAAAGGTACGAAATGAGCCATCTTGCTAAAACGGTCCACCACCACCAGGATCACCGACTTCCCCGAGGAACGAGGAAGATCCGTGATAAAGTCCATGGACAGGTGTGTCCAAGGACGGGAAGGAATGGGTAACGGGAGAAGGGAACCTGAAGGCCGTGAACGAGGGACCTTAGCGCGAGAGCACGTCTCACAAGCAGCCACAAAACCCTCCACCGACTTACGAAGAGCCGGCCACCAAAATCTCCGAGCAATGAGATCCACCGTGGCTCTACTCCCGGGGTGACCAGCAAGAACCGTATCATGATGCTCCTTAAAGAGTTTGTGACGTAGCTCAGGAGGCACGAACAACTTCCCAGAAGGACAACGGGCAGGTGTCTCAGTCTGGGCAGCCTGGACCTCGGCCTCCAAATCGGAATATAGAGCAGAAACAACTACCCCCTCCGCCAAAATGGGACCCGGGTCCTCAGAGTTTCCTCCTCCCGGAAAACAGCGAGAGAGAGCATCAGCCTTCACATTTTTTATCCCAGGTCGGAATGTAACAACAAAATTGAATCTGGAGAAGAACAGAGACCATCTGGCCTGTCTCGGATTCATACGCCTGGCCGACTCCAAGTATGCCAGATTCTTATGGTCGGTAAAAACGGTGATAGGGTGCCTGGCCCCCTCCAACCAATGGCGCCATTCCTCGAAAGCCAACTTGATGGCCAACAACTCCCTATCTCCCACATCATAGTTTCTCTCTGCCGGGGAGAGTTTTTTAGAGAAAAAGGCACAGGGTCGCCACTTGGCAGGGGAAGGGCCCTGGGACAAAACCGCACCCACACCCACCTCGGAAGCATCCACCTCAACAATAAAAGGTAAGGAAACATCGGGATGCACCAAGACGGGAGCAGACGCAAAATTCTCTTTAATCTTAGAAAAGGCTGCAAGCGCCTCCTCCGACCAAGAGGAAAAATCCGCCCCCTTTTTTGTCATGTCAGTGAGGGGTTTGACAACAGAGGAATAATTCAAAATGAACTTTCTGTAATAGTTCGCAAAACCCAGAAAGCGCATCAATGCCTTCTGATTCTCAGGAAGCTCCCACTCAAGTACAGCACGGACCTTCTCGGGATCCATGCGAAAACCAGAAGCAGAGAGGAGAAAACCCAGAAATTGAATCTCCGATACCATAAAAAGACATTTCTCCAGCTTGGCGTACAATTTATTTTCCCGCAGAATCTGCAGAACCTGAAAAAGATGATCCTGATGGGTCTGAACATCAGGGGAAAAAATCAAAATATCATCAAGATATACCAATACGAATTTCCCCATTAAATGATAGAAAATACTATTAACAAAATGCTGAAAGACGGCCGGAGCATTCATCAGGCCGAAAGGCATAACGAGATTCTCGAAATGCCCGTCAGGGGTATTAAAGGCCGTTTTCCATTCATCCCCCTCTCTGACCCTGACCAGGTTGTACGCGCCTCTCAAATCCAATTTGGAAAACACCTTGGCCCCAACAATTTGATTGAAGAGGTCCGGGATCAGAGGAAGGGGATAGGGATCGCGAATCGTGATACGGTTCAGCTCCCTAAAATCTAGGCAAGGTCTCAGAGAGCCATCTTTCTTTTTAACAAAAAAAAAACCCGCGGCCACAGGTGACTTTGAGGGACGAATATGCCCCTTTTCGAGACTCTCGGAGATGTAAGTTCGCATTGCGATTCTTTCCGGTTGTGAGAGATTGTAGAGGCGTGCTTTTGGCAGCTTGGCGCCGGGAATGAGGTTAATGGGACAGTCAAACTCCCGGTGAGGAGGTAGCTCCTGAACACCGCTCTCGGAAAACACGTCCGAGAAATCAGAGAGAAATGATGGCACTGTTTTAGTAGACACCTCTGCAAAAGTCGCTGTGAGACAATTCTCTCTACAAAAATCACTCCACTCATTTATTTGCCTTCCTTGCCAATCAATAGTGGGGTTATGTCTAGTGAGCCAGGGTAACCCCAAAACTAGAGGAGACGGCAATCCGTTAAGGACAAAACAAGATATATCCTCCACATGAGTGTCACCTACAGCTAGCCGGATATTGTGAACAATGCCCTTCAGAGATCTCTGTGAGAGTGGAGCAGAGTCAATAGCAAAAACAGGTATATCTTTATCTAATGTGCAAACCTGAAAACCATGCATGGCTACAAATTGAGTGTCAATAAGATTGACGGCCGCTCCACTATCGACAAAAATCTCGCAAGAAATGACTTTGCTCTCTAGCGCCACCCTGGCAGACAGGAGAAAACGGGAACTGCAGGTCAGAGGAAAAGCATCAAATCCTACATCAACTTTGCCCAAAGTAGCAGATGAAGCAGAACTTGATGATTTACCTTTTGAGATTTTTCTCTTATTATCGCTCTTAGTACGGTTCAAGAATCTCCTAGACGGACAAACATTAGCCAAATGACCTATGCCCCCACAACAAAAACATACCATACTCTGAGGACTAAATCCTCTTTTATCAGGGGCAAGTCGAGCTAGCTGCATGGGCTCCTCCTCAGAGGGGAGCGAGACAGGATGAGGCCCCTGCACACTGAATGAGTCCGCACCACTGCCCCTAGACTGACAATGGCTGGACAGAGAGGTCTCGTTTCTTTCTCTTAGACGCCTGTCAAGGCGTACCGCCAATGACATGGCAGACTCTAAGGACGTTGGTCTCTCATGGAAAGCAAACGCATCTTTTAATCTCTCCGAGAGACCATGACAGAACTGACTCCGGAGTGCAGCATCATTCCAACCCGAATCAGCTGCCCATCTCCGAAATTCAGAACAATAAAGCTCCGCAGACCGTTTGTTCTGGCATAAAACACGTAGGTTAGATTCGGCCAGAGCAACACGATCCGGGTCATCATAAATCTGCCCCAGGGCCACAAAAAATCCCTCCACGGATCGAAGGGAGGGATCCCCTGATGGCAGCGAAAAAGCCCAAGTCTGAGCATTACCCCTGAGCAGGGAGATGACAATCCTCACCCTCTGCTCTTGATTACCAGAAGAGTGAGGACACAAGCAAAAATGGAGTTTGCATGCCTCTCTGAAACGAACAAAATTCTCACTGCCCCCGGAGAACGTCTCCGGAAGTGAGACTTTTGGCTCGCAACAGACTCCATGAGCCGGAGCAGGGCCCAATGCTTGAAGCTGGGTCATAGATTGACGGAGATCCGCTACTTCCAAAGAAAGACCCTGCATGCGGTCAACCAGGTCAGAAAGCGGATCCATGTCAAAAAAGGACGGTTTTGGTGGATTATAATGTCACGGGTGTATGTGAGCAACGATAGTAATTCACAGTACAGAGCAACTGACTGGACCCAGAACTAGGGAGGATAAAGGGTGACCCCTGTCCGACCCTCAACGCTTTCCCTATTCTGCTAAAGCACATGCCCGGATCCAAAAGGCGGAACGAGGCATGCCCACGTGCCTAAGACTAATGACCACTGTAACCCCTACAATAGTGGAAGGGGCACGGCCACCAGTGCCCTACTCAGTATATGGAGGGAACCGTGGCCACCTCAGATCCAGTCAGAAAACAAACAGGAATACAACAATGTCTGCAGACTTAGCTGAAGGTGTTGTAGCCGCAGAGAAGACGGATCCAAGGACAGGCTGGCAAAATCCGGAGTGCTAGCTGCAGCAGAACACAGGTCCAGTGGACTGATAGCTACAAGTGAAGAAACCAAAGCAAGAGCCACAACTGAAGTGAGAACTATAATCCACATCCTATCATAGGAGGAGGGGTGATATAAAGAGAAGGAAATCAAACACATGAAGGACAGCTGTGGTGAAAGAAACCAGAAGTAAACAGAGTAGTGAGAACGCCTCCCAGCTCTAGTAGTGACATCATCACAGGGGTGGAGAAACAGAGCTGTGAGAACGTCCCAAAGCTCTGGTAGTGACAGTTAGTGAGTCAGTGTCTAGTCTACCCTCCTATGGGAGAGGTTGTGCTGGCCAGAAGAGCTCTGTTTGCTCTGCTGGGCCCACAGGCCCTGCCTGCAAGAGGTTCTACATGGTTGCTTGTCCCCTCCTGGGCTGGCATTGCCTTAAACTCCAAGCCAAGTAAGCTTGAAGCCAGGAAGAAGTTATTAGGACTAAAGTTAAAGTAACAGACTACTGGAAGCTAAGTTCCAGCAGAAGAGGAAAAGTTCCTATTTACTCCAGATAACATAGCAGGGCTGAGAAAGCTACAGCATAGCAGAGCTGAGATTGTTGCAGAAGTGTTTTCCTGCCAAAGTTAAGCCAATACCTGCTGATGACCAAGATACTGTTTGGAAACAGTTTGGATTACCGTTTATGCCAAGTAAAGCTGTGTTCTACGTTAATACAAAGTCTGGACTCCATTTATTCTATTCCTTCATCTGCCAAGTTATTCATCCCTTTTTGCACTGCTTCGGACCACTACGTCTGGGATCCAAGGATATCCAGGTAGGAGCATCGTGACACGTGCTTATAACATCTACAGAGACCCTGTAGGCCACTCTACACCACTCTGGCAATCCTACCCTTCTTGTTGCTTAACTGCAACTGGCGTCATGATTACTTGCTCTATAAGAGGGAAAAATTTCGTAGAAACCTCCTAAGGGACAAGGGATACCCCAGATGCTGGGATTGGGGCGCTGCATTTTAAGTGGCGTCACAATTGCGGATGTTGCACATGTAGAGGAGAGGGATCCATTGAGCAAACAAGACGATCGAGGTGGTCCCACAGATGCTCAATACTTGGAAATTTTTGTCAGGCACTTCCAACTAATGTTGAACATTTCTAGCCTTGTCACATGTCGCATTGTCTTGCTGGAAGATCCAATCTATCCCAGAAAAGACTATCAGCATGTATGGATGTACGTGATCTGCCTGGATGGATTCATACCCAAATCAGTGGAGAGTGCCTTCTACATAGATAAGTGGCCCAGAGAATGCTAGGAAAACCTTCTCCAGACCATAATGTTGCCACCACCAGCTGGTGTTCTTCCAAGAATGGTTGCAAGGTCTTTGTTTTCTGATGTTTCTCACTAGTGTTGATCACGAATATTTTAATTTCGAATTTTTATCGCGAATATAGGTACTTCAAAATTCGCGAATATTTTGAATATAGTGATATATATTCGTAATTTCGAATATTCTATTTTTATTTTTATTTTTTATTTTTTTTATATTCGATTTTTTTTAATCAGTACACATGATCCCTCCCTGCTTCTAGCTTGTGGGCCAATAAGAAGGCTGCAATATACTTGACTTTAGGAGTAGTGTTGAATTTTGCTCTATATTCTTTTATTTTCGAATATTCGCTATATTGCTATATATTCTTGTTTTAGCAATATAGCGAATATTCGAAAAAAAAAACTAATATAGAGCAATTTAGCTAATATAGTGCTATAATCTTTTTTTATAGTTGTCATTTTTTTCAAATCTAAACTTCAGATGAGAAAAAAATTACAACTATTAGACAAAGAAGATTATATCACTATATTAGCTAAATTGCTCTATATTCGTTTTTTTAGAATATTCGCTATATTGCTATATATTCTTGTTTTAGAATATTACGAATATTCGAAAAAACGAAGTTATAGCAATATAGCGAATATTCAAAAAAAAATTTTTTTAGAGCAATTTAGCTAATATAGTGCTATAATATTCTTTGTCTAAAAGTTGAAAAATTTGCAATAAAAATAGGAAAATTCGAAAATTCGCAGATCATTACCTTGCCAATTTTTTGAGTAAAAAAAATCGTAGAATATAACGAATATTCGAATTTGCGAATATTCGACGAATATTCTACGAAATATTTGCGAAATATCGCGAATTCGAATATGACCCCTGCCGCTCATCACTATTTCTCACCTGACACACGAACGTCCATCCATTAGATGAAGCAGAAAACATAACTCATTGGAGAAAGCAACCCTTTGCAAATCAGTGGAGGTCAAATTCCGATACTGCCGTGTAAATTGAAGCCTTTTCTGCAACTTGATTATCAAAGGAGCAATGACAATCCATCTGCTCCAGAGCATTAGGGTTTGCAGAATGTCTGGTAGCCCCTGGTTCATTTTAGTGGTGAGCTGCTCTACTGTAGCATGTCTGTCCACCCTTGTGCACCTTCATAGCTGATGTTCACCTCTCACATCAATGGCACGTGGTGCTCCACAATTTCCACGTCTCTTATTTACAATGGTGCCATTTGTACACTCACCATACACTTTCACCACAGCAGCAGAGAACAGTTCACACTGCACAGGTTCAGAAATACCGCCACCTTTGGTCTGAAAGCCTATAATCATCCCTTTTTGCAACTCTAATAAATCGCCCCTTTTACCCATTACATCAACGAGGGTTATGTGTGCAGACAGCCCTATTGCACAACTTATATACCCACCAAGCCAGCTCACCACGCCTTATATACCCACTGAGCCAGATCACCACACCTTATATACCCACCGAGCCAGCTCACCACACCTTAAAGGGACACTGACAGGGCCAAAAAGCATATTGAGGTATACACTGCGTGCAGAATTATTAGGCAAATGAGTATTTTGACCACATCATCCTCTTTATGCATGTTGTCTTACTCCAAGCTGTATAGGCTCGAAAGCCTACTACCAATTAAGCATATTAGGTGATGTGCATCTCTGTAATGAGAAGGGGTGTGGTCTAATGACATCAACACCCTATATTAGGTGTGCATAATTATTATTCTTTCATTTGGCAAAATGGGTCAAAAGAAGGACTTGACAGGCTCAGAAAAGTCAAAAATAGTGAGATATCTTGCAGAGGGATGCAGCACTCTTAAAATTGCAAAGCTTCTGAAGCGTGATCATCGAACAATCAAGCGTTTCATTCAAAATAGTCAACAGGGTCGCAAGAAGCGTGTGGAAAAACCAAGGCGCAAAATAACTGCCCATGAACTAAGAAAAGTCAAGCGTGCAGCTGCCAAGATGCCACTTGCCACCAGTTTGGCCATATTTCAGAGCTGCAACATCACTGGAGTGCCCAAAAGCACAAGGTGTGCAATACTCAGAGACATGGCCAAGGTAAGAAAGGCTGAAAGACGACCACCACTGAACAAGACACACAAGCTGAAACGTCAAGACTGGGCCAAGAAATATCTCAAGACTGATTTTTCTAAGGTTTTATGGACTGATGAAATGAGAGTGAGTCTTGATGGGCCAGATGGATGGGCCCGTGGCTGGATTGGTAAAGGGCAGAGAGCTCCAGTCCGACTCAGACGCCAGCAAGGTGGAGGTGGAGTACTGGTTTGGGCTGGTATCATCAAAGATGAGCTTGTGGGGCCTTTTCGGGTTGAGGATGGAGTCAAGCTCAACTCCCAGTCCTACTGCCAGTTTCTGGAAGACACCTTCTTCAAGCAGTGGTACAGGAAGAAGTCTGCATCCTTCAAGAAAAACATGATTTTCATGCAGGACAATGCTCCATCACACGCGTCCAAGTACTCCACAGCGTGGCTGGCAAGAAAGGGTATAAAAGAAGAAAATCTAATGACATGGCCTCCTTGTTCACCTGATCTGAACCCCATTGAGAACCTGTGGTCCATCATCAAATGTGAGATTTACAAGGAGGGAAAACAGTACACCTCTCTGAACAGTGTCTGGGAGGCTGTGGTTGCTGCTGCACGCAATGTTGATGGTGAAAAGATCAAAACACTGACAGAATCCATGGATGGCAGGCTTTTGAGTGTCATTGCAAAGAAAGGTGGCTATATTGGTCACTGATTTGTTTTTGTTTTGTTTTTGAATGTCAGAAATGTATATTTGTGAATGTTGAGATGTTATATTGGTTTCACTGGTAAAAATAAATAATTGAAATGGGTATATATTTGTTTTTTGTTAAGTTTCCTAATAATTATGCACAGTAATAGTCACCTGCACACACAGATATCCCCCTAAAATAGCTAAAACTAAAAACAAACTAAAAACTACTTCCAAAAATATTCAGCCTTGATATTAATGAGTTTTTTGGGTTCATTGAGAACATGGTTGTTGTTCAATAATAAAATTAATCCTCAAAAATACAACTTGCCTAATAATTCTGCACTCCCTGTATATATGGCAGTACAGGTCTTATAATGGGTATTACAATCATCTAAGTATCCCCCCTGTCCACATTATACATACAGTAAACTTAAGTTTTATAACCTGCTCCAACGGTCTTCAATCTGCCCAAGGGGCGGCGTTTCACCTCTCTTGCGCCCAGCCAGCCTCCCCCAACTGCCGCTTTGAAGCGCCGCCCAGCTCATGAATATTCAGTTTGCTGGGCGGCTTCTGCGGTCCCCGCTCTGAAGCGCTGCGCTTAACAGTGCCCTGCGCATGCGCCGGATCTTGTGAAGTCGGGGACAGTAAGCGCCGCCCAGCTCATCAATATTCACTTCGCTGGGCGGCGCTTACTGTCCCCGACTTCACAAGATCCGGCGCATGCGCAGGGCACTGTTAAGCGCAGCGCTTCAGAGCGGGGACCGCAGAAGCCTGTACTGCCATATATATACCTCAATATGCTTATTGGCCCTGTCAGTGTCCCTTTAATAGTCATAAGCCAGCTCACCACACCTTATATACCCACTAAGCCAGCTGAGCATACCTTACATACTCACCGAGCCAGCTCACCACACCTTATATACCCACGAGCCAGCTCAGCACACCTGATATACCTACGAGCCAGCTCAGCACACCTTATATACCCACGAGCCAGCTCAGCACACTTTATACTGTATACCCACGAGCCAGCTCAGCACACCTTATATACCCACGAGCCAGCTCAGCACACCTTATACTGTATACCCACGAGCCAGCTCAGCACACCTTATATACCCACGAGCCAGTTCAGCACACCTTATATACCCACGAGCCAGCTCAGCACACCTTATATACCCACGAGCCAGCTCAGCACACCTGATATACCTACGAGCCAGCTCAGCACACCTTATATACCCACGAGCCAGCTCAGCACACTTTATACTGTATACCCACGAGCCAGCTCAGCACACCTTATATACCCACGAGCCAGCTCAGCACACCTTATACTGTATACCCACGAGCCAGCTCAGCACACCTTATATACCCACGAGCCAGTTCAGCACACCTTATATACCCACGAGCCAGCTCAGCACACCTTATATACCCAGCAGGCCAGTTTAGCACACAGGACTTCCTTCATGAGATACACACTGCCAACTTTGAAAGTAGGAAGTCAGAATAATAGGACTCGACTGTGCATTTTGTAACAATTGTCAATACCATGACTTCTGTAGAGGTTCTGTGAGGTCAGCTAAATTGCAGTATACGACGAGGAGAGCGCGCTCGAGTCAAACTGTCCGACTGGCTAAGGCCGGTGCAGCCATTCAGTCCATATCCCATGGAGTTGTTGACAAAGAATTATCTCGAGTGAGAAAAGTCATTTCCTACCATATTATGCTTGGAAATTTTCAGCTGACACAAAACATTTGCTATTTTAAGAAGCTTTTAAACAGCTTTAGTCCTACAAGGGGGAAACGTTTCAGCATCTGATTGCCACCGCCAGCTTCCAAACATCGCTTGCATGGCAGATAAAACAAGAGGCTCTGCTTCATATCACCGCAATCTCTGAATATTCACACAGCTCGAACGCAGCAAATTCTAAAAAGAGCAAAATGACAAAAATGCCTTTAAAAGACCAGAGTACGGGACAAGTACTCGCAGCTGCGTGCACAGATTGTCAGGGTCTAAATTCAGCATCAACAAGAACTACATGTGCAATAATTGCTTCCTATTTCGAAACATTTTTGGAATGTAATCATTGCCTTGTCAGCTCTCCCTGACATATGGAATTTAAAGTGTACGGACCGGTACCATATCCACTCGCAAACACTTCTTACCTCCAGTTTCCCAATATAAGGTCATAGCAACCCCTGGATGTCCAGAGCTATTAACCCCTTCACGCATATGGATGTAACTATACATCCAGATTGCATCTAATTTAAGGTAACCGGGTGTACAGTTACGTCCAAATTGCTACCTTGGCCTGTGACACTATAAAATGTCACCACCCTGGAGTCTCCACTCTCCCCGATAGCGGTGACACCGGAGGAGCCGGCAAGGGACTAATCAGAGTGCTTCCTTGCCAGCGATTGCTCTGATTGATTAGACTCCCTCTGTGCCACTGTGCCCCGCTGCCTTCACTGACCCCCATTGTCCCCCAGATGCCCCCAGCAGCCTACTCTTCTGTCCAGGAGACGCTGCCGCCATCAGCAGAGAGCGTCAGCAGTAACTTACTCCTTAGATGCTGTCGTCAGTAGCCACCTGCAGCATCCATGGGGTTAATATAGGGAGGGGGCTCTCTCTCTCCCCCATTGGGCCATCTCGCTGCGGTGGGGGGCTGATCAGGCTTAGTGTCAGTGTAAAACTGACAGTACAGTGCATTGTGCATACAGTGCATAAATGACTATAGCAATGCACTGTATAGCCATCAGGCCCACTGGATCTTCAAGATCCAAATGGGACTTGATAAAAAAAAAAGTGCAAAATAAAAAAGGGGAAAAAAAAATAAAATAAATAAAAATGTAAATTAAAATAAAATAAATTGCCTTTTCCAATATCCCATAAAATAAAATAAACTACACATAATTGGTATTGCCGCATCTGTAATGATTTCATGTATAAAAGGATCATGGTACTAACTGTGGTGAACGCCGTAAAAAATAAATCTATGGCAGAATTGCTGTATTTTACACTGTATTTTACACTTCACTTTCGAAAATAATTGCATAAAAAGGGATCAAAAAGTCATATATGTATCAAACTACAGCCAGTCCCGCAAAAAACAAGTCCCGACAAAGCAACATTGGTGAGAAAAAAATATTTTATGGATGTTAGTATATGGTGATGTAAAGTATCATTTATTTTTAACATAAATAAACTATATGAATTTGGTAACACTATTACCGTATCAAACCACAGAATAAAATTACTACGGTATATATATACCGCATGAAGAGCTCCATAAAAAATAAAAAAACACTGCCGATTGCAATTTTTGCCCAATTGACCTCCTAAAAAATGGTATTAAAAGTCATACCATTTATACTCCAAAATGGTACAAAAAAAATAACTACAGCTATTCCTGCAACAAACAAATCGTCACACAGCTCAGTCCGCAATAAAAGTTATGGCCCCTACAAGCAATTTCAGCAAATTCCATGTTAGAAAATCCTGATGTTGCTTCTTCCCTTCTGAATGCTTCCGTGCCCCCAAACTGCAGTTTACAATGACATATGGGGTGTTGCAGTATTTCGGAATAAATGCATAACAAATTTTGGAGTGCATTCTCTCCTGTTAGCCTTTGTGAAAATGAAAACTTTGGGACTAAAGCAACATATATGTAATTTTTCATTTTCACAGCCATGTGTTTCTAAATTCGTGATGAGAACATATTCCTACTACTTTACAAATCACTGGTCAGACCACACATGGAGTACTGTGTACAGTTCTGGGCTCCAGTGAACAAGGCAGACATAGCAGAGCTGGAGAGGGTCCAGAGGAGGGCAACTAAAGTAATAACTGGAATGGGGCAACTACAGTACCCTGAAAGATTATCAAAATTAGGGTTATTCACGTTAGAAAAAAGACGACTGAGGGAAGATCTAATTACTATTTATAAATATATCAGGGGTCAGTACAGAGATCTATCCCATCATCTATTTATCCCCAGGACTGTGACTGTGACGAGGGGACATCCTCTGCGTCTGGAGGAAAGAAGGTTTGTACACAAACATAGAAGAGGATTCTTTACGGTAAGAGCAGTGAGACTATGGAGCTCTCTGCCTGAGGAGGTGGTGATGGTGAGTACAATAAAGGAATTCAAGAGGGGCCTGGATGTATTTCTGGAGTGTAATAATATTACAGGCTATAGCTACTAGAGAGGGGTCGTTGATCCAGGGAGTTATTCTGATTGCCTGATTGGAGTCGGGAAGGAATTTTTTATTTCCCTAAAGTGAGGAAAATTGGCTTCTACCTCACAGGTTTTTTTTGCCTTCCTCTGGATCAACTTGCAGGATAACAGGCCGAACTGGATGGACAAATGTCTTTTTTCGGCCTTATGTACTATGTTACTATGTTACTATGAAACGCTTGTTGGGTCAAAGCATTCACTCCACCCCTGGATCACATTTTTTGAGGGGTGTAGTTTCCAAAGTGAGGTCACTTTTTGGGATTTTCTTTCTAGGGGTACTTAAAGGGATTCTGTCATCAGAATTTAGGCCTATAACCTAAACATATGGCGAGGTCCCTACTAATACACAGAATCCTAAAGTGACCTTATCGAATGCGCCTGTGGCTCTATAATCATATAAAACAGGTTTATATAACCTGTGACTCACGTCAAAATGTGTCCAAGGGGACGTCTCACGATGCAGGGTGCCCGGCTGCAGCCATCTCCTTTCGGTGCCCAGCGCCGCCTTCTGAATTGAAATCTCTGCTCTCCCTTCCATTAGAGCCGCCTACCTCAGTTCATCGTTCACTCCTGGCAGCGGCCTCGTTACGGGCTGTAATCGGGGGGCCAATGCAGGTTCTAGCGAAGTGCGCCGGCCGGCGCATGCGCACTTCGCATAACGAGGCCGCTGCCAGGAGTGAACGATGAACTGAGGTAGGCGGCTCTAATGGAAGGGAGGGCGGAGATTTCAATTCAGAAGGCGGCGCTGGGCACCGAAAGGAGATGGCCGCAGCCGGGCACCCTGCATCGTGAGACGTCCCCTTGGACACATTTTGACGTGAGTGACAGGTTATATAAACCTGTTTTATATGATTATAGAGCCACAGGCGCATTTGATAAGGTCAATTTAGGATTCTGTGTATTAGTAGGGACCTCGCCATATGTTTAGGTTATAGGCCTAAATTCTGATGACAGAATCCCTTTAAGGGTCTCTTCAAATGTGACATGACACCTGAAAACCATTCCAGCAAAATCTGCCCTCCAAAAACAATATTGCGCTCCTTTACTTCTTAGCCCTGCCATGTGCCCTTACATCAGTTTACGACCACATATGGGGTGTTTATGTAAACTGCAGAATCAGGGTAATACATATTGATGTTTGTTTTGCTGTTAACCCTTACTGTGCTACAGGAAAAATGTATTTAAATGGAAAATCTGCACAAAAAATGCCATTTTAAAATTTCACCTCCATTTTTCTTTAATTCCTGTGAAACACCTAAAGGGTTAACAAAGTTTGTAAAATCAGTTTTTAATAGTTTAAGAAGTGTCGTTTCTAAAATGTTGGTGTTTTCTACTATATAAGCCCCTTAATTAGGACCTTTCACCTGAAAATGAAAGTTAAACTAAAGATATAGCCTTACTTACATGCCCCCGGTATTGCTTATTCAGTCATTCACTTTTCAATCAGTGCCCCTGTTTGTCCACGCTGCCCCCCGGAATATTTGCCGCCTTGTATGCTAATGAACCATTCGGCTCAACTGGGCGGGCCTTCAAAAGTTCTCCCGGGCGTGTCATTCTTCTCCCTGGCACGTAGCGCATCCAATCAGCGCCCTCCGCTCTTAGCCAGGGAGAAGACGCTCCAGTTCTCGCGAGATGACGCCGGCTCCGGATGGATGAAACCGTTCCAGTTCTCGCGAATCTCGCGAGAACTGGAGCGTCTTCTCCCTGGCTAAGAGCGGAGGGTGCTGATTGGATGCGCTCCGTGCCAGGGAGAAGAATGACATGCCCGGGAGAACTTTTGAAGGCCCGCCTAGTTGAGCCGAATGGCTCATTAGCATACAAGGCGGCAAATATTCCGGGGGGCAGCGCGGACAAACAGGGGCACTGATTGAAAAATAAAAATGACTGAATAAGCAACATCGGGGGCATGTATGTAAGGCTATATCTTTAGTTTAACTTTAATTTTCAGGTGAAAGGTCCTCTTTAAAGTCTCTTCAGAACTGAATTGGTCCTTTAGAAACGCGATTTTGAAAATTTTCTTAAAAATTAAAAAAATTGCTTCGAAATTCTAAGCCTTCTAACATCCTAAAAAAATAAAATGAAATTTACGAAATTATTTCAACACAGAGTAGACATATGGGGAATGTTAATTAAGAACTATTTTGCGAGGAATCACTATTTGTCTTAAAATCAGAGAAATAAAAATTTTGAAATTGCTAATTTTTCCAAATTTTCTGCAAATCCTGGATTTTTTGTTTTTTACATAAAGGTAAAACAAATCAACTCAATTTCACCACTAGCATGAAGTAGAATCGCTGGGTCAGTGAAAGAGTTCCAGAGCTATTACCAGATAAAGTGACACGTCAGATTTGAAAAATGGGGCTCTGACATTTGGTCCTAACTGGCTTTTGCTTAAAGGAGTTAAAGAAAGCCATTCTTTTTGGGTTTCTCTGCAATATTTTATTAGTGAGTAAAGTCTTTTTTTTGGGGGGGGGGTAGTGAAGAGCAAACTTCATATTTTGAAGTTCGGTTTCGGGTTTTCTGGCAATTCAGTTATGGATTCCGTTATCACGGAACATAACAGAATTCCGTTTTGCATTCCATCATAATAGAAGTCTACGGATCCGGAGGGCATGGAGCTTATGACAATACAGGCACTTTACAGTCATGAGAAAATCAAAGTGCAAAGTGACTTCTATGGTTTCACATATCAGGACATAATTTAAAAAATCGAGTCAAAAAATGGGGTAAATCCAACCTCAAATTTCACGGTTTTATTATTTATAAAAAAAATAAAAATTTGCCCAGAATGCAGAAGGTGTGTGTGAAAAATTAAGCACACCCTTAGGCCCCTTTCACACGAGCGAGTTTTCCGCGCGGATGCGTTGCGGGAGGTGAATGCATTGCATCCGCACGGAATCCTGACCCATTCATTTCTATGGGGCTGTTCACATGAGCGGTGATTTTCACGCATCACTTGTGCGTTGCGTGAAAATCGCAGCATGCTCCTCTTTGTGCGTTTTTTACGCAACGCAGGCCCCATAGAAGTGAATGGGGTTGCATGAAAATCGCAAGCATCCGCAAGCAAGTGGAGACCCGATCATTATTATTTTTCCTTATAACATGGTTATAAGGGAAAATAATAGCATTCTGAATACAGAATGCATAGTACAATAGCGCTGGAGGGGTTAAAAAAAACTCACCTTAGTCCACTTGATCGCGTAGCCCGGCATCTGCTTCTGTCTCCCTTGTTGAATAGGACCTGTGGTGAGCATTAAGTACAGTTACAGGACCTTTGATGACGTCACTCCGGTCATCACATGGTACGTCACATGATCTTTTACCATGGTGATGGATCATGTGATGACCGGAGTGACGTCATCAAAGGTCCTGGAATGAATGCTCACCACAGGTCCTGTTCAGCACAGAAGGAGACAGACGAGATGCCGGCAGCGCCAGCAAGTGGATTTAGGGCTCTTTCACACCTGCGTTCTTTTCTTCCGGCATAGAGTTCCGTCGTCGGGGCTCTATGCCGGAAGAATCCTGATCAGTTTTATCCTAATGCATTCTGAATGGAGAGAAATCCGTTCAGGATGGATCAGGATGTCTTCAGTTCCGGAACGGAACGTTTTTTGGCCGGAGAAAATACCGCAGCATGCTGCGCTTTTTGCTCCGGCCAAAAATCCTGAACACTTGCCGCAAGGCCGGATCCGGAATTAATGCCCATTGAAAGGCATTGATCCGGATCCGGCCTTAAGCTAAACGTCGTTTCGGCGCATTGCCGGACCCGACATTTAGCTTTTTCAGAGTGGTTACCATGGCTGCCGGGACGCTAAAGTCCTGGCAGCCATGGTAAAGTGTAGCGGGGAGCGGGGGAGCAGTATACTTACCGTCCGTGTGGCTCCCCGGGCGCTCCAGAGTGACGTCAGGGCGCCCCAAGCGCATGGATCATGTGATCACATGGATCACGTCATCCATGCGCATGGGGCGCTCTGACGTCATTCTGGAGCGCCCTGGGAGCCGCACGGACTGTAAGTATACTGCTCCCCCGCTCCCCACTACTACTATGGCAACCAGGACTTTAATAGCGTCCTGGGTGCCATAGTAACACTGAAAGCATTTTGAAGACGGCTCCGTCTTCAAATGCTTTCAGTACACAACGCAAGTGTGAAAGAGGCCTAAGGTGAGTTAAATTTTTTTAAAAAATTTTTTAACCCCTCCAGCGCTAGTTTACTTAGCATTCTGTATTCAGAATGCTATTATTTTCCCTTACAATCATGTTATAAGGGAAAATAATTCAATCTACAGAACACCGATCCCAAGCCCGAACTTCTGTGAAGAAGTTCGGGTTTGGGTACCAAACACGCGCGATTTTTCTCACGCGAGTGCAAAACGCATTACAATGTTTTGCACTCATGCGGAAAAATCGCGGGTGTTCCCGCAACGCACCCGCACATTTTCCCGCAACGCCCGTGTGAAAGAGGCCTTACTGCTTCAATAGGAATTAAGAGGGTAAATGGCCAGTTGCTGCTGATCAAATTTCCTTGATTCATTGATCATCAGCAGGTGTCACCACCTCTATAAAAGCAGACGTTTTGGCAGTTTGCTGGTCTGGAGCATTCGGGAGTGTATTAACACAATGCCAAGAAGGAAAGACATCAGCAATGATCTTATAGAAGCAATTGTTGCTGTTCATCAATCTGGGAAAGGCTATAAGGCCATTTCCAAACTGTTTGAAGCCCATCAATCTACAGTAAGAAAGCTTATTTACAAGTGGAGAACATTCAAAACAATTGACAATCTTCTTAAGAGTGGATGTCCCAGAAAATTGTCCCTAAAGGTCAGACCGTGCAATGTTCAGAGAAAATGCAAAAAACCCAAGATCTCCATCTAAGACACTACAGACCTCAGCATGTTAAATCTTCAAGTTCATGACTGTCCAATTGGTATGGCTTGTTTGGAATAGCTGGCAGGAGAAAGCCTCTTCTTTCTAAAAAGAACATGGCAGCATGGCTTAAGTTTGAAATGTTGCATATTTGCATCATACATAAAACCATAGTATTTAAAGAGGGTGTATTATGTTTTTCGGGCAGGTTGTCAGCCTACAATTGTGTTTGCAAAGACTTTTTGAGCCCCTGCCAGAGTTCCTCCCGAGGTCCCTAGCACTTTTGACAGAAAGGATAACAATATAGATGAGCGAATTTCTTAAAAGTTCAATTTGGCTGATTCGCCGAATTTCACAAAAAAACTTGCTTTATGACGAATTACTTCGCCGCCCCCGTCATTGTACCCCTAAGATGCTGCATTCATACATGATCACGGTACCTGAGTGTAAAATTAACAATAAAAAAAAAAAAATTAATTAAACTTACCGCTTCCATTTGCTTGCGACGGGCCGGCCGCCGCCATCTTACTTGAAGATCTCGGCCGAAATCCTGTGCAGCGCAAGATTATGTCATCGCGCCGGCTAGATTTCGGCCGAGATCTTCAAGCAAGATGGAGGCTGGCGGCCTGTCGTGAGCAAATGTAGAAGGTAAGTTTGAATTATTTTTTTTTATATACTATTTCAGGTTAAATCAATTCGCTGACACGAAGCACGAGGAAATTCGGCTTCTAGGGGATTTGATTCGCTCATCTCTAGATACACCAGAAAAATTTTCACCTCAACAGAATCCTAACGCACAATGTAAGTAACAAGGGTTTGTTGGTTGCCTTTTCAATTCACTTTACAATAGACACACAGCGCCATAGGTTCTGTTATAAACCAATGTCATGACTCCAGTCTAAATACTTAGGCGATCCTTAGCCATATGCCTAAGTGCTCATGCACATGGCCGTTGTTAGCCGGAGCCCGTATTGCAGCCCGCAAACAGGGGGTCTGCAATATACTGGCAGCGGCCATGTGCGCACCATATCACGGATGTGGACCCATTCACAGAGCGGAAGGCCACAGAAGCTCCCCGGAGTGCTTCCGTGGCATTTCGGTCTGTACCTCCGCACCACAAAAAAATTGAACAAGTTCAAGTGTGTGGACGTATCACGGACCCATTCAAGTTAGATGGGTCTGTATCTGTCTGCGCCAGGCACACAGACGATGCCCGTGCATTGGGCACCGCAATTTGTGGTACCCAATGCACAGAACAGGCGGCACACGGTCGTGTGCATGAGCCCTTATTAAGATATACCAGATGTTTCTGCCCTTAATTTTCCATGTGTTTGGTTAGCCCCTTCACGCATTTTCACATACATGTACGTGATCTTTTGCTGCATCCCCACGTGCAGTACATGTATGTGTTACCTATCCTGAGGATAGGCCATCAATATGAAAGTCCTGGAAACCCCCTTTAATAACCTCACTGATAGCATGTCAAGGCAGGTATATTTCTGTGTGTGGCTCTCATATTCATAACTGAATAAATTGAGCTGTTTTGAATATGTTCCAATTTTTGACCATTAGCTTTTAATGAACATGTCCATTGATCCTGTAATTTTCATAATTCCCCAATTTTTCCTTCTTGGTGTTGCAATTTTAATGCTGAGGAGTGTATATACCAAACCTGGTGCCAGAACATGCAAGTAGCTCAAAGTCCTGTCCAAGTCTTCACCAGTGAACACCATCTATCACTCTCTGTCCATTATAGACCGTGGCTAGATGTTACAGAGTCCTCTTCTGTCTCCAGATCTTGAGCCACCACAATCTTTTAATTACAGTTGTAACATGAAATAATAGGCTGAGTTCGAGTGACACAAGATAACGAGGTGACTATTTTGTTTTGTGGAGCAAGGCCTCATTTTCATACCAATTTTTACATTTGAAAATATTGAGTTTATAAGAATCATTTCCATCCAAATAAATGTATGCAAATCGATCTCTTTGATCCGTATCTCATGTGTGATAAGGAAACAATATTAATATTTTAATGATGTATAATACTTGGGAAACTCATAAACAAGTATCAAGAATACTTGTAATTATGTATATTTATGTTGTTTTAATTAATATGGAGTGAGAAAACCCAAATATAAGAAATGTGGAAATTAATTAGATTATTTCTAAAATATTCTATCAAAAAATAGAGATTTGTTCATTGTTTTAACCCCTTAATGATTAAAGGGCCTTAGGCTGGGCTGCTGCTTTTTTACGGCGGCCGAGTCTAAGCGCTGCACGGGTCCCCTGTGCAGCGGGAGCCCGGATGTCACATGAAAGACACCATTGATCTGATAGCCCACATCAAAAGTGGTATTCCCTTACCATAGGGACCTCTGTTTGGAGGAGATACCAGGCTGGGGAACAGAATCATCCTATTATTACCGGTCGGTCTCCCATATATTGCAAGTGTCCCCTGAAGAACCAGTGGTAATACTGGGGAAACGCAGCATTGGGACCTATTTTCATCAACATTTTTTTTTTTACTTATTTTTAACAATATTTTGGTTTTGGAATAACATCCAATCTTGAGGACAAGGGCAGGGGCTTAAAAGGGTTTAGCCACCGAGAAGTGGGGTCGCCCCGTCCGGGGCGGATGCTCTGCCTGTAGGCAGGGTGAGATCCAAGGGACAGAGAAGGGATAGATGTTTTGTTCCCACAAACCTGGACTTAGAGAGTTAATTGGGACATATGTCATTAAACCGTGAACAAAAAGGACACAAACTGTCCCACCTTCTATTAACAAATCGTGAGTAAGAAGGACATTAACTGTCCCACCTCTTGATATACCTGCCTGAGATATTGACTCTATATAGATGGTGTATTGAATATTTGTTAAGGATCTAAGATTATATTATCGTTAGGGGTTTTTAAAAAGACACTTTTAATGCTTGAATTCAATAAAAGTAATATTTTAATAAGGGAGGTAAATACTTTAGTTTTTGCTGTTACATGAAAGCCTCGCTCCTGCTCAAACACTCCTGTTTAAGACTTTACATGGTGCTGTCAATGGCAATGGCCGCATGTAAAGCGCTAATAGAGGAAGCTGACTCCCTCTGTCTCACAACGGCACCCCGCAAATGCGATCGCGGGGTGACGATGTGTGTAAAGGCTGGCTGAGGTCTGGTGTAGGCCCCAAACCAGCCTTGAGTAGTTTCCAGCAGGCTTTGCCTCTCCCCCATATGTTTGGTATTACTGCATCCGTAACAACCCACACTACATAAATTTCATGTAAGTTATCTCCTATGGTGAACACCGTAAAAAAAAATAAAAAACTAATTTATGCTTAGTTGCCACTGAAAAAACTTTATAACCAGCGATCCAAAAGCATCATTTACTCTAAAATGATACCAATAAAAACCAGAAGTCGTCCAGCAAAAATCAACTCCATAGAAATAAAAATAAAAAAGTTATGGGTCTTGGGAAGTGGCGATGCAAAAAGATTTTCTTCCTTTTAAAAAAAAGGGGTTTTATTGAACAAGAGTAGTAACAGAAAAAAAAACGCTACTTATTTGGTATCACTGTAATCGTACTGACCCAGAGAATAAAGAAATTATGTTATTTATACCGAACAATGAACACCGTAAAATTTATAACATAAAAACTCAATGGCAGTATTGCTGTTTTTCCCATCTCCCTCCCAGAAAGAGTAAATAAAAGTTAATCAAAAAGCTATGTGTACATGGGAATATATCTGATAAAACTATGCCTGCGCAAATGTGCCCCAACGATTGCACTGTATGTTTGCTCTTATGTTAGTATGTTTTTATGTTTCTTTTATGATGTTTTGTTAGTCATCCTTGTTTGTCTTGTATTTCAATGTGGCATGTATATTGGCTACCGGTGTCGCTAACGTGATTATGTATGGTGCTAACTATGTAGCCATTTGTGTTTCTTTTCAAGGATAACAATGTATGTCTTTTCTTAAAACTAATAAAAAGTATTAAAATGGAGTGTGGGCCCCTTTGCGCATCTGGGCTGCAGGGGAGTGTCACACATCTGGTGTTGCCGTGCTCGGGAGAAGTTGGGCGGTGTGTTTTGGGGTGTCGTTTTGCATGTACCCATGCTGGGTGGGAGAAGTGTCTCGGTCAGATGCCAACTTTGTATAAAAAAAAATATTGGAAAAGTTGTCTTTTGCCGGGGTGTTTGTCTCGCCCGGCATGGGTATGTGTGGAATGGCACCCCGGGGGACATTGCCCGGCTTCTCCTGAGTGCGGCGGTGCCACGTGTGGCACTTTTTTGCGGCCTGGGTGGGCGGGGGGGGCCCACATTCCAAAGAGCAGCTTTTGGATTTCAAAAAAAAAAAAAAAAAGCTATGTTTACCCAAAACAATACCATTAAAAACTACAACTTGTCCCGCAAAAAAAAGCCCCCATATGCTATATAGACGTAAAAATAAAAAAGTTATAGCTTTTGGAGGGTGACGATAAAAAAGGAAGAAAAACGCTTGGTCAGTAAGGCCCAAAACAGGCTGGTCACTAAGGGGGTAAACAAGATGTTCAAGGGATATCCTCATCATCTAATGCTATGGCACATAGGATATTCTATAATTGGTGGGGCTCTGACTACTGGGAAAGATTGGGCAGAATACTCTCCGGCTTTTCCCATTCTGCTACTATGTGGTTCTAAGGATTGTTGGGGTCCTGGCAGTCTGATCACCACCGATCAACAAGTGATGATGACATACCCATTATTACACATACCCATTATTACACCAATTAGCAACTTTAGGGAATCAAATGTTACATATATTGAACAGTCCAGGAACTGTGCCCCCTCCCCTCCCCCTATATGATATATTCAGAAAAAGACCGGCACTCACTGAATATTGAAGTGGGTTTTTTCATACCTTAGACGCGAGCACCACGACGCAAGAGAGGAGTGCCGGCTGTTTCCTTATGTTTGTACCCCTATATGATATGATTTTTTATTGGTGATTACTATCTTGGGCATTGTCTTATTATCCTTCTGAAATTCTTTTATATGTTTTTATATTCATTTTAACATATTTATTTGGTGGTGATATGTATGTAATAGACTGCAGGAATATTGTTCTTATAACCAAATGAAGTTGACAATACAATGTATATTTATATATATATTTTTTTTAATGTTATATATGTTTTTATGATATTTGCTGCTAATAGCAATGTTGTGGAAGTATCCCCTTTAAGATATAATATTATCACAATAAAAAGGAGAGAATAGAAGAAAAAAACGCACATGTTTTAGAAATACCGCACAAAAAACGCACTGATGCCGCAAGTAGCCAAAACCGGATTTTTGATCCGGATTTGCGATCGTACTGAGTGGACTATAAAAGGAAGTGACACTACAATGGGGGTAGAGCCACTGAGGAAGGGGAGAGACGTCCCCGAAACGCGTCTGGCGTAGTTCACCCCCATAAATAAGGACCCGGAGCCATTAAGAAAGTTTGCAAACTTTTCGGATGCTGGAGCGCTCCATAAAAACTTCGATTCGAAATTACTCCGAGGAAAAACAAGATTGAACTAATCGACAGGCAAATCCCGCGAGACAACCATCACGTGGTACGGAAGTCTCGAGCGAGGACGCCAAACAGCGCTAGGAGAAGCTGGCGCAGTGTGGTGAGTAGCGGCAAGAGAAAGAGACTTTCCAGCCACCGGACCCGAATTATAAGGGTAAGAAAAATGGTCCCGCTTCACCCCTCACCTGCAGCCTTATATTTACCTTACGGTGTATCAACACCAGTTGGAACTTTATATATCTTTCTTCCTGTATTGACATTACCACTCGGCCATAGTGCCGACCTCGGAACATCTTGTATCTTAATTAGAATATCTTTTCAAGGAGGACACAATTATTCATTATAGAGAAATCGCTTCAAAGGATTTCTTTATAGATCCAACCAGGGTATATATTCCGAGCCTTTCAAGGGACATCTGCTAGTACCCATTGATTGTGATAGTGGCAATCTACAGTGTGTATTTATCCTGCGTTTCCTACATTTTATATTTCCACAGATTTTAATTGATTGTATTTTATTGTGCATATTATACTGGTTTTAATTTAATAAATTGTCATTTCAATTAGTACCACATATTTGAGTGCCAACCTTATACTTTTTTTTACTAAGTGATGATGAACCTTTGCTGTATGCTACGGTATCACTTATAATAGTTGGAAAAGCCTTGGAGAACTGGAAAGGATTTTGGATCAGTCCTATGGAAAGCCAAAATCTTGGTTAATTTGAAGCATTCATTTTTATTCAAAGCACATTAAAAGTCTTGAAAGGTAGTCATTTTTTCAACAATTTATTTTCTTTACACTCAGCACAGAATCAGTCTCCTTCACCCTCTGGCAGCTGGCAATATAGTCTTGTCTTATGCCCCTGCAGAAGGAGTCTTCTCAGGTATGCTGCCATGCTACTGTAGAGGCTCTGCTCCTTTCCCTGACAAGCAGAAAGCAATTTATATTGGCTGCCCTGGTGTGAACAGAGGATTGCTAGGTAAAGACCTGTGGGAAAAGTGATTGAGAATATGTGTCCACCAGTACTTCACCAGTACTGCTTGTATACACTTTGAACACCAGGTGGTGCTAAACTATAAGGGCAAATGTCAGAACTCTTACTGGCTCGTTTATATAGCAAATCGGGGTTAGGAAAAAAAAGAAGAGGGATAATCCTGTACTCCTATGGAGGGAATATAGGATATAGATGCATGGCGCCAAGGGTAAAGGTCAGAGTGGATATAGAGACCAAATGTATTAAAAATAAGAGAACATGTCCTATAGTAGGGCATATAATAAAAGAATAGAAGCCGAAGAGGAGTAAGGCAGCCGAAGGTGATAAACTATAAGCAGAAACGCTATATAGTGACAATAGAATAGAAGAAATAGAGAAAAAAAGATTCACCTAATGGCGCCAAACTGCTAGTGGATAAAATAGCTGTATGGTAAAATCATATGTCAATAGGTGCCCCTTACCAACAAATAGTAAGATAATCAGTATTCGGTGACCATATGGTAGAACTATCTACCATCCGGTTCTGTTGTCCAATCTAATATAGCATACATGAAAGCAATATAAAGTGCTTTAAAAACAAATAAAAGACAGGTGGGAAACCCCCCACTCACTTCACCAGGGAGGGGTGCTGTGGGATAAAGCTCAAGACAACCTCCTCCCTCGCCTGGCTCGCTCGTAGGGTTAATGGAATATACGGCAGTCCAACGCTCTGTACTTCTGGTATAATCCTTTAATAAGATCAGTCAGGTGTAGCTCAATGCGCTTCGGGGGATAACACACCTCTTCCTCAGGAGCAAGGTTCAGTAAAAATATTAATATTATGGGTGTCTTGAGCTTTATCCCACAGCACCCCTCCCTGGTGAAGTGAGTGGGGTGTTTCCCACCTGTCTTTTATGTTTTTAAAGCACTTTATATTGCTTTCATGTACCGTATATGCCGGCGTATAAGACGACTCGGCGTATAAGACGACCCCCAACTTTTCCATTTAAAATATAGGGTTTGGGCTATACTCGCCGTATAAGACTACCCCTCAATGCCCAGCCATCCCTGTCTTCAAGACTATCTTCTCCAGTCCAGGGAACTGACTGGGATCGGTGGATGGCACTGTTATGAGGAGGGGGATCTGTGGATGACACTGTTATAGGCAGGGGGATCTGTGGATGACACTGCTATGGGGGGATATATGGATGACACTATATAGCATCTTATGCTATATGTGTCATCCACAGATCCACCCCATGACAGTGTCATCCACAGATCCCCCTCCCTATAACAGTGTCATCCACAGATTCCCCCTCCCATAACAGTGCCATTCACAGATCTCCCCCCTAAACAGTGCCATCCACAAATCCCCCCCTATAACAGTGCCATCCACAAATCCCCCCCAATAACAGTGCCATCCACAAATCCCCCCCCTATAACAGTGCCATCCACAAATCCCCCCCTATAACAGTGCCATCCACAAATCCCCCCCCCTATAACAGTGCCATCCACAGATCCCCCCCCTATAACAGTGCCATCCACAGATCCCCCTCCCCATGACAGTGCCATCCACAGATCCCCCTCCCCATGACAGTGCCATCCACAGATCCCCCTCCCCATGACAGTGCCATCCACAGATCCCCCTCCCCATAACAGTGATATCCACAGATCCCCCTCCCCATAACAGTGCTATCCACAGATCCCCCTCCCCGACACTCAGAGGAGTATACATTTATTAACTGTAATCTGTAACTTTAACTTTAATCAGCGCTCATCTCTTTTCTAGGGTACCTTACTCTCAGCTTCGGTAACGGGCAGTGTGGGCGGCGCTCACTCTCTGACGTCACGTGCCTGCTCATTCCACTAGGCGGCGCACGCGCGTGACGTCAGTGAGTGAGCTCCGCCCGCACTGCCTGTTACCAGAGCTGAGAGTAAGGTACCCTAGTAAAGAGATGAGCGCTGATTTAAAGTTAAAGTTACAGATTACAGTTAATAAATGTATACTCCTCTGAGTGGCGGGGCCCTGTATATTCTAACCCCTAGGCAAGCGTCCCCGTCACCATGGGAACACCTGGGGGTTAGAATATACCATCGGATCTGAGTATACCCGGCGTATAAGACTACCCCCGACTTTTGAAAATAATTTCTAGTGTTAGAAAGTCGTCTTATACGCCGGAATATACGGTATGCTATATTAGATTGGATGGTAGATAGTTCTACCATATGGTCACCGAATACTGATTATCTTACTATTTGTTGGTAAGGGGCACCTATTGACATATGATTTTACCATACAGCTATTTTATCCACTAGCAGTTTGGCGCCATTAGGTGAATCTTTTTTTTCTCTATTTCTTCTATTCTATCGTCTATATAGCACCATGGAAATATCAGAAATGTGTTCTTTGTTATGATCTTTGCAATGAATAGGAATTCAATGGTGGGACCACCCTTTAAATGGATTTTCCTGTTTTAGGTATATAAAGCTAATTTTCTGTAAAATGAATCATTGTGCAACTTTATAATGTACTCTGTTTCAATTATTCGTGTTTTCAAGACCTCTGCCTACAGGCAGTGAAATGGAACAGTCTTACTTATATCCAGATGCTGAAAATATCCCAAATATGCCCAGTGGAGACAGGGGCACAGCTTGCTACAATGTATCAGATTTTATCTCTTGTAACAACCCCGTCCTTTTGTTAGCCGGACATGATCAGGACAGATTTTGAGCCTCTGGGTGTCAACTGGGGTTGTTCAATTCACTGACACCAAGCAGAGATGTTATAGATAAATGGTGAAATTTGACAAAAGTATTTAAAAAGTTGAATTCGTAAAGGGGCTTTCCAGTAATAATGTACCTGCTCCCTGCCACTCCAGTCCTGTGTACTGGATCTTGTTCCTCGCCTTTTAGTCCATGTTTTTTTTTCTTCTGACTGGGGCATGGACATGGTTGCGTGCTCTGCTACAGACAATGACTGGCTTCAGTGGTGACGTGTTCCCAAATGTAACGTCATTGGCTGCAGTGGAGCAGGTGACCATGTCCATGCCTCGGCTGGAAGAAAACAAGATGGGGGCCATAAGATGGAGGAACTGGAGACAGCTAACAGGAGTGGAGCAGGTACCGTAAGTATGAACAGTTCAACAGGCGATGCAGGTTAGGGGCCTTCAGTTAATAGCTATTCCTAGAAAACCCCTTTAAGCTTACTTCAGCAAATGGCATTCATCATGTAGAAAAAGTGAATACAAGGGACTTATTAATGTATTGTGATTGTCCATATTGCTTCCTTTGCTTCCTTCATTCATTTTTTCATCGCATTATACACTGTTCATTTCCAGGGTTTACGACCACCGCTACAGCATAGATACGAGCTAGCCGTGCCTACTGTCCCGGCCACCAGAGAGGTCAGTGCTTTTTCCTATAATGTGCAAGTATGACCACCACTGATGGATTGCAGGGTGGTCATAACCCCTGGAGACCAGCAATGCATAATGCAATGGAAAAATGAATCAAGCCAGCAAAGGAGGCAATATGGACAATCACAATACATTAGTAAGTGCCTTGTATTAACTTTCTCTACATAATGAATGCTATTTGCAAAAGGATATGCCATCAATGTCAGAAAGGTGCGGGTCCCATCTCTGGGACCTGATCCTGTCTCCAGAATGGGACCCCCAAAGTAATTAGAGCACACCTCATAAGCACAGCCATCAATCTTCCAGATGGGCCATCCCCTTTAATTCCTGCAGACCTATGTAACTGAAATTACAATTATGTCCGTCAGTGAGAGGCGATCCCTATAATCTCCTATGAATCTTACCTCTGTAGAATTACAGTGACCCGCTTTTTCACTGCTAAAGGGTTAATGTTATGGTTCACTGCTAAAGGGTTAATGTTATGGTTCATTACTAAGGCTATTGAAATGTTTACTATGATGCTATGATCTATGCACTATGCATCCCAAAAAGGCGCTATATTTGATGAAGTAATTAGCAGTTTTTAGTGATCGTTGCCGGGTAATGGGCAACTAAATAAGTAAATTTTTCCTAGTCTGCCGGTAAGAAAGCTAGAGTAAAGACCTAGTGTGTGCAGCTGTCAAGTAGGCCTAGATGGAAGCCTTCTCCAGGAAAACACCATTTCTGAGAGTGAAAAACGCCTTAAAAGCAAACCTGCTAGGTATTAACCTCTGAAGAAAGTAGCACTGAATTACTGCAGAAGGATGAGGACCATAAGAGCTGTGCTTGACTGAGACAGTAAACGTAACACAAGTATATGGCTGTAAACTTTTCTCCATGTGGTTAGGGTAATTGCTTCTGGCACCCGCCACACCTTTTGAAATGGACTGGCCATCCAATCTAGGACTTCACCCTGCAATTGGGCACTACAGAGAATTACTGAGAGATTGCACACCTTTTGGTTTTTTGGAAAGATTGCTAGAATCTATAGTTAGAGACTTAGAAAGGGCTGTCATATTGCCTATACCCTATATAAAACCTTTAAAAAAAAACTACTCTGTGGAATTCTTGAGAACTGTGCCTATTGCTAGTATTTGTACTGTGACCTCATCATCTTTTCTGTAAAAGAGAGACTTCTAACTACAACCAAGTCGGCCTGCTCATTGGTCTCCATTCCCGAGCGGAGCCCCAGACATTTTATACACAATTAAGATCAAATAAAGGTGTCAACAACATATTGCGCCAGTTTTTTTAGGTGTTTTATAGACTTTTTACACCTGCAAAATGCAGAGAAGAGAGGCAAGACAAAAAAAAAAATAATACTTCTTGCTATGTGTTTCTTTTTTCCACAAACTATTGGAATGAATGTCCTGCAGCCATGTGGTGGCATATGGAAAAGTGTCATGTGCAACGTTTTGACACGTGACACAATTTTATGTCATGGCTCATGTCAACATGACAAAAAAGAGATATGTAGACTACTGCCAGTGTCCGATCAGCACTTGTCTTCTCCACTCTCCTCCGGGTGGAACAATCTGTAATGTATCACATCTGCCAGGACAGAAATGTTACATCCCAGAATAGTAGTACTGTCATGTTGAATCTGGGGCAATAAGTAGGCATGCCATGCTACTTTGACAACTGTCTGAAGCCTCACTAGTGAAGAACACTTAATAGTTTGAGAAATACAGATGTGTTCTTCATTTATTTTTCCTCTTAGCTCAACATACAGTATGCTGAGATTTGTGGAGGAAGATGACCAGGTTTATAATAAAAAGACATAATTTTGCAGTACTCTGCCACGAGATGTCTATCCAAGTGTCTACATGTGGCTATGAGGTGTACTGCAGTCCGTCAAGAATTTTGCTAACCATATTTTAACTAGGGTGAGGGTGGAAATATCTGTACTGCTCTATAGGATATATCATGGCCCAATCCTTCCCTAGGATTATCTCAATGATGCCTTTGGGGCAATTTACAAGAGATTCCCTAAAACACAGTACCCCAGTCCATAGCAGCATCTACATTTCTCTTTGCACACATCACTACACGAGTTTTCAGCACTTCCCTATTATATTCTTATTACGTCATATTATTTAGTACAGATAATATGGACATATTCACAGTCCATGCAAGGTGCAGGGCTCGGGGAGGGTTTTCTTTTAGTGCACAATTATAACTTTTTTTTTATTTCATCCTGTCTTCTTTCTGCTTCCGATTCTCATATTTAGTATAAATGCAGGGTCGCTAATCACCTGCTTTTTGTGGGATAAATACTCTAATTTGCTATCACTTCAATCAACATGTGCAGCAAATTGCTCTCCCTACAAAACAACACATTCACATGGTAGCGCGGCGCACCTGTGTCTGACAGCAGAGATTTAGGTGAACACAGAAAATGGAACATTTTTGAAGATGTTGATTCCTCTGTCGATCTGGGTGTCGCAACTATTAGAAAGTCAGAGTATGGCCAGGTGACTGCTTCGGTCTCACATACGTGCTCCAACTCCTGGCTTCTTAGTGTCATGAACCAGCAAGTGTGAACCCACTGTGCCATGTGTCCTACCTCCTCTAAGGGCGTCGTCTAAGTGATCCCCTTGTTCTTCACAGTACCACAGATGATGGGGATAAACTTTCCCAAGGAAACACCAGGTCTCTACCTCTTGAAGAGGATTGGCACACAAGGCAGCTGGTTCAGACAGACCATGAGGTACCTGAGCAAGGTAACAGAAGTACAGACGTAGTCAGCAGGCCGAGTCATAACCAGGAGCAACAGTGCAGGACCGAAGGATGAGACAGAGGCGAAGTCAAACAAGCAATAGGTAAGGACAGGCGGCAAAGGTACAGGTAAGGCAATCCGGGTCGGAAACAGAAGAGTCAAGGCAAGCAGGCAGGGATCTTAGGAACATAAGCATGGGTCAGGTACACAGGAACACAAGCAGCAATATCAGCAACCTTTGCAGGACACAAGGACCTTGATTCTCAGGCACTTGGGAAGGGGACTGGGCCACTGATATAGGTACAAGAGGCATACGATTAGTCAGCAAGGTCACATGATCTAACCCATAAAACACAGGAAGTAATGTGCGCTGGCCCTTAAGGAAGTGCTACAGGGAACAAGCAGCAAGCATGCTGTGGCCAGGGCTGGAAGGAAACCATGGGACGTATTCCAGAACAAACAGTTACTACAAGGACAGAGCCCAGGACTGCAGCAGTGAATGGGAACTTAGGCAGCAGATCACGGCTGAACACAGAGCCAGGGACCGCGGCGGTAAGTGGAGGAACATTGGTGGACAGCAGCTGCTGTTACACTTAGGATGGGTCTTCACAATGATCTTGGCTGCAATACCCAATGTGCACTAAGGATGACTGCATAGCAGTGCAGCCATAGAAATGAATGGGGTCAGAGTGCGACTCGCAAGCTGCCATTACCGCGACCGCACAATCTCCAAAAAAATCAACAAGGTTGGATTTTATTGCCATTCTGGAGTCGTGGTTGTTGCTACCTGTAAGTTGCTCTTTATCCCCATTCATTTCTATGGCTGTATTGGTACAAACAGCAATTCTTAATTGCGCATCAGATGTAGCTGTTGATAGTCGTGTGGTATTGTACTTTACCTGCGTTTTTCCTGCATTAGTTCCTATCTGTGCTCCAGCTTTTACCTGGCTTGCCTGTCTGTTCCTGCAACTTTCAGTTTCAGTTCTGTCTGTGTTTAAGTTAACCCTGTCCATCTGCCTCGTCTGTGTTCCTGCAAAGTGTCCAGCCTGCCTGCCTCTTCTGTATCTTCACTATCACCTTCCCTACAGTGAAGACCAGATCCCTGTACATGGGTTAAAGGGTGGATTCTAGGGGAGTGCTGGAATAAAGCCTTTAGGGTTTAGCCCAGAGACAAACCGGTTACTTCGCACAGTGGGTTCACACTCACTTATCTGTAACAAGAGTCGATGTCACCATGGCTGCGTAATCAAATATATGACGTAGTCACACTGGTTGGACTTGTGCCACAGACCACAAATAAATCATGTACCCTTTTCTTGTTATATGATGATTGTATCTTTATTCTTCTACTGTAAAAGTAGTGAAAGAGCTCATCAGCAAGGATATAACCCAGTCCTAGTGTAAAGGGGCACATCCTAGTGGCCATATTGGGAGAGGAAATCTGCCCCAGCTGTGGGAATGCAGGAGCATATGGGAGGGGTATCAGTCCTTTTCCCCCACAATTAGTTCTGGGTGTGCCGCTTGTGACACGGTATTAGCAGAGTTAGCGTCCCATGACGCCCAACCATTGTGCGCTGAGATAACCACTATCTTCGATTTAAACTACCTGTTTAAGAGACTGCGTTACCCCTGCAGCCTGTAAGCACAAAGTGGAGGTGAGGATTGAAGTAGCAGTGCGGAAAATGATAAGGATTTAAGGGTGATTATACAGTATGTTCTTTTATTATTTTAACACATTTAGAGTCACTGTACAACCCTTTTAAATCTCCACCAGAGATTTTGAGCCTGTAATTCCTCAGGGGAATATTTGCAGTGTATACCCCCCATGTGGAGGTACCCCAAAAAGTAAATTTTCACAGTAGGTGCACTTAAAAGCTGAAAGCACTATTGCCCAAAGACAACCTATTTCATATGGCTGCTTGTCGAGAGTCTGACTCTGGACTGCCCAGCAATTTTACATTAAAATAAACAGATTTTGTGATCCTCTTCATCAAAAAATCCACATATGGAAAATAGGGGGTACACAGTATTCACACAACAAATCTCCAGATGTCCACCAGAAAATTTCCTAATGACATAGCCAATCACTGTTTTATATTATCCAGGGCAATTACACAACTTTTTGGTCCACTTCTAAAATCCCATTTTCAGAAAAAACTAAAGGAACATGCAAAAGTGAACCGGGCTGGACTACCAATCTGGAAATTCTGGCAAATGCCAGATGGGATGGTGCCCGAGTGGGCCACCCTGGGTGTTGCTAGGCCACGACCTCGGATGTTTTTCCCAGGACCCCGAAAGTGTCCTACCACAATTAAAATTATACAGTCCTGATCAAAAGTTTAAGACCACTTGAAAAATGGCAAAAAATCATATTTTGCATGGCTGGATCTTAACAAGGTTCCAAGTAGAGCTTCAACATGCAACAAGAAGAAATGGGAGAAACATTTTTTGAGCATTCAATTTAATGAAAACAACGAATAAACTGAAACAGGCTGTTTTTCAGCTAATCAAAAGTTTAGGACCACACCTCCAAAAACAAAATTAAACAGAAATCCAACTTCCAAACATGAACTCAGTAATGAGTATCTCCGCCGTTATTGTTTATCACTTCAAAAATTCGTTTTGGCATGCTTGATGCAAGCTTTTCCATGAGGTGAGTGGGAACATTTCTCCAAGTGGTGAAGACAGCCGCACAAAGGCCATCTACTGTCTGGAACTGTTGTCCATTTTTGTAAACTTCCCTTGCCATCCATCCCCAAAGGTTCTCAATTGGATTTAGATCAGGGGAACACGCAGAATGGGCCAAAAGAGTGATGTTATTCTCCTGAAAAGAAGTCCCTTGTCCTGCGGGCATTGTGTACTGTAGCGTTGTCCTGTTGAAAAACCCAGTCGTTACCACACAGACGAGGGCCCTCAGTCATGAGGAATGCTCCCTGCAACATCTGGACATAGCCAGCGGCCATTTGACGCCCCTGCACTTCCTGAAGCTCCATTGTTCCACTGAAGGAAAAAGCACCCCAGACCATTATGGCGCCCCCTCCACTGTGGCGCGTAGAAAACATCTCAGGTGGGATCTGCTTGTCATGCCAGTAACTTTGGAAACCATCAGAACCATCAAGGTTACATTTTTTCTCATCAGAGAATAAAACTTTCTTCCACCATTGAATGTCCCATGTTTGGTGCTCTCTTGCAAAGTCGAAACGAGCAGTTCTGTGGCGTTCAAGGAGACGAGGTCTTTGAAGACGTTTTTTGTTTTTGAAGCCCTTCAGTCTCAGATGCCGTTTGGTGGTTATGGGGCTGCAGTCAGCACCAGTAAGGGCCTTAATTTGGGTTTTCCACTTGACTTTTTTGTTCCATAACCCTCAGGATCATTTAAGAAATTCCAAATGACTGTCTTACTGTGTCCCACCTCAGCAGCGATGGCGCGCTGTGAGAGACCCTGCTTATGCAGTTCAACAACCCGACCACGTTTAAAAAGGGAGAGTTTTTTTGCCTTTGCCATCACAACGTGTGACTACCTGACAGAAAATGACAATGAATCCACATCTTTGCACAGATTTGGTCTTTTAAAGGCATGTGGTCCTAAAATTTTGATCAGCTTAAAAACAGCCTGTTTCAGTTTAATCGTTATTTTCAACTAATTGAATGCTCAAAAAATGTTTTGTCTCACTCTCATTTCTTCTTGTTGCATGTTGAAGCTCTACTTGAAACCTTGTTAGGATCCAACAATGTAAAATAAGATTTTTTGCCATTTTTCAAGTGGTCTTAAACTTTTTTTTTTTTTTAATTATTCTGTTTTTATTGCTTTTCTTAAATATCAAACAATGTAAAAAAGATATCTGGTCACAGAGATTGAGCACGTATGACAAGTACATTTAAACAATATGTTACTTTGATGCGAGGCAACATACATACATATAAAGGCATCTAAATCAAAGGGTACCCTAAATTAATGTCAATTCTCTGTCACACATATCAAAACAAAGCCAACCCCCCCTCCAAAAAGCAAACCCCCCCCCCTCCCCCCACCCAACATACCTGGCCTGGTACGGCCGCCACGAGGGACGGTGGGGCGCTATATCCCTCTATTGGGTATTTCTCGAACCTTCATAGGGGCGGATCCTATTTAATGTGGACTAGTTGTAGTCATTATTTATTATTTAGAGGTGATTGAAAATTTATTTATATTAGGGCTTAGCAACAGAGAATGGGGGGTCGTCAGTTCCAGTCCGGATACTTCTTCTCGCTACCTCCCCTGTCTATGAACCTATTTCTGTAGTGTAGCTCATCCCACGCCGTTTCATATACTCAAAGTCTGTTACTCTTGCCATTAAGCATTGCCATTCATTTATTGTTGGCGGTCTATCTTTCACCCATTGTCTCAAGATTATTACCTTGGCCAATAGAAATCCCTTCAGCCAGTAAACCTGTTCGTTTTTGGTAGTTTTTTTTTTATACTCAGGGGGGAAAAGTCCAAGCACAACTACTTGGATAGTCAAGGGGGGGGCTATTCCCACTTAGTGCCGCCATCTCCTGAAATATGCTGCCCCAAAAGGTCTTGATAACTGGGCAGTCCCACAGCATATGTACATACCCTGCAGCTACAAGAGCACATTTCAAACAACTAAATTCTTGTCCCTTGTTACTATACATTTTAGATAAGAGACTCGGGGTAACATATAAACGGTGTATTATTTTAAATTGTGTCAACCGGTGTTGTCGTGAGAGGGAAGCCTTCTTAATGTTTTGATAAATTTCCCGCCATTGTGAAGGGTTACATTCCCCTATATCCACCTTCCATTTATCTACGCTTTTAAATTTAGTGACCGAACTTAATTCCTCTATAAATCTCCTATATATTAATGAAACCCTAACTTTATTCCCTACTATATTATGACAAAATAATAAAAACCTCTGAGTGGTTCTTATCAAAGGTATTTTTTTAAGTGTACATGCTAATGCGTGTTGTAATTGTAAATATCTATAGTGTTCTAATGCAGTTATTGGTGTCTGCTGAAACAATTCCCCTATTAATTTAATTTTCCCTTTCGTGTATATATGTGAGAATAGCGTAATACTTCTCCGAGTCCAATAGCCGTTTTCATTAAGGGCCAAAAACTCTGTTAACGCGGGGTTGTCCCAGAGCGGGGTAAAATCCAGAACTTGAGGGGCCTGAGTAAGTGCCTTAATTTTATTCTAGGTCTTCTGTAGCGCTGCCCCAATGGGGCAGATAAAATCCGCACCCTCCAGAAGCCCGGATTCCAATATGCTAAATATATTGTATGTATGTTGTTGACGTTGCCCTAAAATATGGGATAATAATACTCCATCCCCCGTATTGACACACCACTGTAGTTGTGAACACAAGTAGTAGATTTGAAAATGAGGCAGATCTAGGCCGCCGTTACTTGCCGCCATCCGCAGGTATTGTAGTTTAATGCGTACCCTTTTTCTGCCCCATATCAAATCATTTATCAATCGATCAATCAGATTAAAAACACTATCCTCGATCCAGGCGGGGCAAGAGCTAACCGTGTACAATATCCAAGGCAACAGAACCATTTTAATCAACGCAATTCTATTAATCTGCGAAAGTGGAAGTTTCTGCCAAACCCTTATTTTTTCCCTTATTTTCCCGACTAGGGGAGTAACATTTAGTTTATTGTAGTCCCTGATGGTGCTGCCGATTTTTATCCTTAAATAGTCTAAGTGGTCTGTTGGGGCAATAATTCTGACCCGGAGATCATTCAAGGGGGGCATCCGATTCAGGGGGAAGAGTACAGACTTTACCCAATTTATCTCATATCCGGCTATTCTACCAAATTCATCTATTATCCGCATAACATCTGGGACGCTTCTCCATCCGTCATTCAGATAGAGCAATACATCATCTGCATATAAACATATCTTATCATCCGTCCCTCTCCCCCCAAACCCCACTAAACTAGGTTCAGCCCGTATCCTGCAGGCGAGGGGTTCCATAAAAATTGCAAAGAGGAGTGGAGAGAGGGGGCATCCCTGCCGTGTCCCCCGCTTTAGGGAGACGGCAGGGGTGAGCACCCCGTTAACATTAATTCTGGCCGTTGGTCCGCTATATAGCAGTTTGACCCATCCAATAAATTCCTGCCCCAGATTCATCCTGTGCATAACGTGCCAGAGGAAGGGCCACTCCACCCGATCGAACGCCTTAGCGGCGTCCAAAGACAGGATGGAGCGGTCCTCCCCCCCCCCAATCTGAATGTTAAGAATGGTCCGGCGTATGTTGGTCTGGATCTGTCGCCCAGGGATAAACCCTGTCTGGTCTGTATGGACTAGGCCAGCTATTACTTTTTTTAGCCTGTTAGAGAGAACCTTTGCAATTAGTTTATAATCTGCATTAAGCAGCGATATAGGGCGATAGTCATCCACTTAAACTTTTGATCAGGACTGTATCACTGTCCAGAGAATGGCCATACAGTTGAATAGTGTGGTAGGACATGGGAACAAATGGTTCCCAGCCCCACTGTTAATCTTCATAAGCCACACACCACTAGGCCTAAAGCCTGTGAGGCAGCACAGACTGTCCTGAAGTGCTAAGATCATCGCGACCACCTGTGCCGAGTCTCAGGTGGTTGCGATGACATCATAGCGCTGAGACATGGAGAAGTTAGGCCAGAAGAGGCCTGCTGCTTAGAATGAAGCAAGAAGCTGGACTTAAGTGAGCATTTTGTTTTGTTTTTTTCTTCTGTCACTTTTGGGGAACTTCAGTAGGTGGACAATACAGGGGGACCCTACAAATACTGGGGCACTTTAAGAGGATAGTACAACTACTGGCGGCATGACAGGAGAACATTATAACTACAAACCGGATTCCCAAAAAGTTGGGACACTATACAAATCGTGAATAAAAACTGAATGCAATGATGTGGAGGTGCCAACTTCTAATATTTTATTCAGAATAGAACATAAATCACGGAACAAAAGTTTAAACTGAGAAAATGTACCATTTTAACCACCTCCGGACCGCCTAACGCAGGATCGCGTTCCGGAGGTGGCAGCGCTGCGCACAGTCACGCATATACGCGTCATCTCGCGAGACGCGAGATTTCCTGTGAACGCGCGCACACAGGCGCGCGCGCTCACAGGAACGGAAGGTAAGAGAGTTGATCTCCAGCCTGCCAGCGGCGATCGTTCGCTGGCAGGCTGGAGATGTGTTTTTTTTAACCCCTAACAGGTATATTAGACGCTGTTTTGATAACAGCGTCTAATATACCTGCTACCTGGTCCTCTGGTGGTCCCCTTTGTTTGGATCGACCACCAGAGGACACAGGTAGCTCAGTAAAGTAGCACCAAGCACCACTACACTACACTACACCCCCCCCCCATCACTTATTAACCCCTTATTAGCCCCTGATCACCCCTAATCACCCCTGATCACCCCATATAGACTCCCTGATCACCCCCCTGTCATTGATTACCCCCCTGTCATTGATCAACCCCCTGTAAAGCTCCATTCAGACGTCCGCATGATTTTTACGGATCCACTGATAGATGGATCGGATCCGCAAAACGCATCCGGACGTCTGAATGAAGCCTTACAGGGGCGTGATCAATGACTGTGGTGATCACCCCATATAGACTCCCTGATCACCCCCCTGTCATTGATTACCCCCCTGTCATTGATTACCCCCCTGTAAAGCTCCATTCAGATGTCCGCATGATTTTTACGGATGCACTGATACATGGATCGGATCCGCAAAACGCATCCGGTCGTCTGAATGAAGCCTTACAGGGGCATGATCAATGACTGTGGTGATCACCCCCCTGTCATTGATTACCCCCCTGTAAAGCTCCATTCAGATGTCCGCATGATTTTTACGGATGCACTGATAGATGGATCGGATCCGCAAAACGCATCCGGACGTCTGAATGAAGCCTTACAGGGGCATGATCAATGACTGTGGTGATCACCCCATATAGACTCCCTGATCACCCCCCTGTCATTGATTACCCCCCTGTCATTGATTACCCCCCTGTAAAGCTCCATTCAGATGTCCGCATGATTTTTACGGATGCACTGATAGATGGATCGGATCCGCAAAACGCATCCGGACGTCTGAATGAAGCCTTACAGGGGCATGATCAATGACTGTGGTGATCACCCCATATAGACTCCCTGATCACCCCCCTGTAAAGCTCCATTCAGATGTCCGCATGATTTTTACGGATGCACTGATACATGGATCGGATCCGCAAAACGCATCCGGTCGTCTGAATGAAGCCTTACAGGGGCATGATCAATGACTGTGGTGATCACCCCCCTGTCATTGATTACCCCCCTGTAAAGCTCCATTCAGATGTCCGCATGATTTTTACGGATGCACTGATAGATGGATCCGATCCGCAAAACGCATCCGGACGTCTGAATGAAGCCTTACAGGGGCATGATCAATGACTGTGGTGATCACCCCATATAGACTCCCTGATCACCCCCCTGTCATTGATCACCCCCCTGTCATTGATTACCCCCCTGTAAAGCTCCATTCAGATGTCCGCATGATTTTTACGGATGCACTGATAGATGGATCCGATCCGCAAAACGCATCCGGACGTCTGAATGAAGCCTTACAGGGGCATGATCAATGACTGTGGTGATCACCCCATATAGACTCCCTGATCACCCCCCTGTCATTGATCACCCCCCTGTCATTGATTACCCCCCTGTAAAGCTCCATTCAGATGTCCGCATGATTTTTACGGATGCACTGATAGATGGATCGGATCCGCAAAACGCATCCGGACGTCTGAATGAAGCCTTACACGGGCGTGATCAATGACTGTGGTTATCACCCCATATAGACTCCCTGATCACCCCCCTGTCATTGATCACCCCCCTGTCATTGATCACCCCCCTGTCATTTATCACCCCCCTGTCATTTAGCACCCCTCTGTAAGGCTCCATTCAGATATTTTTTTGGCCCAAGTTAGCAGAATTTTTTTTTTTTTTTCTTACAAAGTCTCATATTCCACTAACTTGTGTCAAAAAATAAAATCTCACATGAACTCACCATACCCCTCACGGAATCCAAATGCGTAAAATTTTTTAGACATTTATATTCCAGACTTCTTCTCACGCTTTAGGGCCCCTAGAATGCCAGGGCAGTATAAATACCCCACATGTGACCCCATTTCGGAAAGAAGACACCCCCAGGTATTCCGTGAGGGGCATATTGAGTCCATGAAAGATTGAAATTTTTGTCCCAAGTTAGCGGAACGGGAGACTTTGTGAGAAAAAAATTAAAAATATCAATTTCCGCTAACTTGTGCCAAAAAAAAAAAATTTCTATGAACTCGCCATGCCCCTCATTGAATACCTTGGGGTGTCTTCTTTCCAAAATGGGGTCACATGTGGGGTATTTATACTGCCCTGGCATTCTAGGGGCCCCAAAGCGTGAGAAGAAGTCTGGTATCCAAATGTCTAAAAATGCCCTCCTAAAAGGAATTTGGGCACCTTTGCGCATCTAGGCTGCAAAAAAGTGTCACACATCTGGTATCGCCGTACTCAGGAGAAGTTGGGGAATGTGTTTTGGGGTGTCATTTTACATATACCCATGCTGGGTGAGAGAAATATCTTGGTCAAATGCCAACTTTGTATAAAAAAATGGGAAAAGTTGTCTTTTGCCAAGATATTTCTCTCACCCAGCATGGGTATATGTAAAATGACACCCCAAAACACATTCCCCAACTTCTCCTGAATACGGCGATACCACATGTGTGACACTTTTTTGCAGCCTAGGTGGGCAAAGGGGCCCATATTCCAAAGAGCACCTTTAGGATTTCACAGGTCATTTACCTACTTACCACACATTAGGGCCCCTGGAAAATGCCAGGGCAGTATAACTACCCCACAAGTGACCCCATTTTGGAAAGAAGACACCCCAAGGTATTCTGTGAGGGGCATGGCGAGTTCCTAGAATTTTTTATTTTTTGTCACAAGTTAGTGGAAAATGCTTATTTTTTTTTTTTTTTTTTTTTTCATACAAAGTCTCATATTCCACTAACTTGTGACAAAAAATAAAAACTTCCATGAACTCACTTTGCCCATCAGCGAATACCTTGGGGTCTCTTCTTTCCAAAATGGGGTCACTTGTGGGGTAGTTATACTGCCCTGGCATTCTAGGGGCCCAAATGTGTGGTAAGGAGTTTGAAATCAAATTCTGTAAAAAATGACCTGTGAAATCCGAAAGGTGCTCTTTTGAATATGGGCCCCTTTGCCCACCTCGGCTGCAAAAAAGTGTCACACATCTGGTATCTCCGTAATCGGGAGAAGTTGGGGAATGTGTTCTGGGGTGTCATTTTACATATACCCATGCTGGGTGAGAGAAATATCTTGGCAAAAGACAACTTTTCCCATTTTTTTTATACAAAGTTGGCATTTGACCAAGATATTTATCTCACCCAGCATGGGTATATGTAAAAAGACACCCCAAAACACATTCCTCAACTTCTCCTGAATACAGAGATACCAGATGTGTGACACTTTTTTGCAGCCTAGGTGGGCAAAGGGGCCCACATTCCAAAGAGCACCTTTCGGATTTCACAGGTCATTTACCTACTTACCACACATTTGGGCCCCTAGAATGCCAGGGCAGTATAACTACCACACAAGTGACCCCATTTTGGAAAGAAGAGACCCCAAGGTATTCGCTGATGGGCATAGTGAGTTCATGGAAGTTTTTATTTTTTGTCACAAGTTTGTGGAATATGAGACTTTGTATGAAAAAAAAAAAAAAAAAAAAAAATCATCATTTTCCACTAACTTGTGACAAAAAATAAAAAATTCTAGGAACTCGCCATGCCCCTCACGGAATACCTTGGGGTGTCTTCTTTCCAAAATGGGGTCACTTGTGGGGTAGTTATACTGCCCTGGTATTCTAGGGGCCCAAATGTGTGGTAAGGAGTTTGAAATCAAATTCAGGAAAAAATGAGGAGTGAAATCCGAAAGGTGCTCTTTGGAATATGGGCCCCTTTGCCCACCTAGGCTGCAAAAAAGTGTCACACATCTGGTATCCCCGTACTCAGGAGAAGTTGAGGAATGTGTTTTGGGGTGTCTTTTTACATATACCCATGCTGGGTGAGATAAATATCTTGGTCAAATGACAACTTTGTATAAAAAAATGGGAAAAGTTGTCTTTTGCCAAGATATTTCTCTCACCCAGCATGGGTATATATAAAATGACACCCCAAAACACATTCCCCACCTTCTCCTGAGTACGGAGATACCAGATGTGTGACACTTTTTTGCAGCCTAGGTGGGCAAAGGGGCCCATATTCCAAAGAGCACCTTTCGGATTTCACAGGTCATTTTTTCCTGAATTTGATTTCAAACTCCTTACCACACATTTGGGCCCCTAGAATGCCAGGGCAGTATAACTACCCCACAAGTGACCCCATTTTGGAAAGAAGAGACCCCAAGGTATTCGCTGATGGGCATAGTGAGTTCATAGAAGTTTTTATTTTTTGTCACAAGTTAGTGGAATATGAGACTTTGTAAGGAAAAAAAAAAAAAAAAAAAAAAATCATCATTTTCCGCTAACTTGTGACAAAAAATAAAAAGTTCTATGAACTCACTATGCCCATCAGCGAATACCTTAGGGTGTGTACTTTCAGAAATGGGGTCATTTGTGGGGTGTTTGTACTGTCTGGGCATTGTAGAACCTCAGGAAACATGACAGGTGCTCAGAAAGTCAGAGCTGCTTCAAAAAGCGGAAATTCACATTTTTGTACCATAGTTTGTAAACGCTATAACTTTTACCCAAACCATTTTTTTTTTACCCAAACATTTTTTTTTTATCAAAGACATGTAGAACTATAAATTTAGAGCAAAATTTCTATATGGATGTCGTTTTTTTTTGCAAAATTTTACAACTGAAAGTGAAAAATGTCATTTTTTTGCAAAAAAATCGTTAAATTTCGATTAATAACAAAAAAAGTAAAAATGTCAGCAGCAATGAAATACCACCAAATGAAAGCTCTATTAGTGAGAAGAAAAGGAGGTAAAATTCATTTGGGTGGTAAGTTGCATGACCGAGCAATAAACGGTGAAAGTAGTGTAGGTCAGAAGTGTAAAAAGTGGCCTGGTCTTTCAGGGTGTTTAAGCACTGGGGGCTGAGGTGGTTAAGGGAAAAATATGTTGAATCAGAATTTCATGGTGTCAACAAATCCCCAAAAAGTTGGGACAAGGCCATTTTCACCACTGTGTGGCATCTCCCCTTCTTCTTACAACACTCAACAGACGTCTGGGGACCGAGGAGACCAGTTTCTCAAGTTTAGAAATAGGAATGCTCTCCCATTCTTGTCTAATACAAGCCTCTAACTGTTCAATCGTCTTGGGCCTTCTTTGTTGCACCTTCCTCTTTATGATGCGCCAAATGTTCTCTATAGGTGAAAGATCTGGACTGCAGACTGGACATTTCAGTACCCGGATCCTTCTCCTACGCAGCCATGATGTTGTGATTGATGCAGAATGTGGTCTGGAATTATCTTGTTGAAAAATGCAGGGTCTTCCCTGAAAGAGATGACGTCTGGATGGGAGCATATGTTGTTCTAGAACCTAAATATATATTTCTGCATTGATGGTGCCTTTCCAGAGATGCAAGCTGCCCATGCCACACGCCTCATGCAACCCCATACCATCAGAGATGCAGGCTTCTGAACTGAGCGTTGATAACAACTTGGGTTGTCCTTGTCCTCTTTGGACCGGATGGCATGGCGTCCCAGATTTCCAAAAAGAACTTTGAATCGTGACTCATCTGACCACAGAACAGTCTTCCATTTTGCCACACTCCATTTTAAATGATCCCTGGCCCAGTGAAAACGCCTGAGCTTGTGGATATTGCTTAGAAATGGCTTCTTCTTTGCACTGTAGAGTTTTAGCTGGCAACGGCGGATGGCACGGTGGATTGTGTTCACTGACAATGGTTTCTGGAAGTATTCCTGAGCCCATTCTGTGATTTCCTTTACAGTAGCATTCCTGTTTGTGGTGCAGTGTCGTTTAAGGGCCCGGAGATCACGGGCATCCAGTATGGTTTTACGGCCTTGACCCTTACCACAGAGATTGTTCCAGATTCTCTGAATCTTCGGATGATGTTATGCACAGTTGATGATGATAGATGCAAAGTCTTTGCAGTTTTTCGCTGGGTAACACCTTTCTGATATTGCTCCACTATCTTTCTGCGCAACATGGGAATTGGTGATCCTCTACCCATCTTGGCTTCTGAGAGACACTGCCACTCTGAGAAGCTCTTTTTATACCCAATTATGTTGCCAATTGACCTAATTAGTGTTAAGGGGCCTTAGAACCACTGGGAACACTTTAGGGGGCCTAATTAGTATCGGGGGCACTTTAGGGGGCTTTTTAAGTACTGGGGACAGTTTATGGCCCTTATTTCTACTGGGAGCACTTTAGTGGGCCTTATTTTTATTGGAGGAACTTTAGGGAACCCTATTACTACTGGGGACCCTTTAGAGGGCTTTATTACCACTGCGGACACTTTAGGGGGCCTTATTACTACTGAGGGCACTTTAGAGAACTTTATCACTACTGAGGACACTATGGAGCAGGGGTTCTGTGGGAGAAAGGTTATTATAATTGGGTGCAATATGGAGGGCACTACTACAAACAGGCACACTTAGGGAGCATTATCACTGTAGGAGCACTATTAGTAATGAGGGCACTCTGGGAGATAATTATGACTTGTGACACTTTTGGGAGCACAATTAGTATAGTGGAGAGGGACTATCTGTATGGTACTGTTATTTCTGCAGTGTAGTATTTGGCATTGTTGGGGAGCACAGTGGGCGCAGTATTGGGGGTATCAGCAGGATACCCTCAATAGGGGCATCGGGGGTTGGGAGTGATAGAAAAGTGAGAAATCGAAGATATCTGTGTGGTAAACTCTGCAGAGATGAGACGTGGCTGAAAGATCATGGTTTCTGCTTCCAATGGAGAAGAATTGGAAAGAGAACATCTACATCAAGGGAGATATCACTGGATGCAGGAGGTATTTGGTGCTGTATTCTCCTGTATTTTTGGTATTGCAGAATGTAATGTTTAGAGATGAGCGAATTTGCAAAAAATTTGATTTGCTCGGTTCGCTGAATTTTCCGAAAAGATTTGATTCAATCCGAATACATTTCTGGCGAATCACGCTAAAATACAGCTATTTCCTGTCTGCAGAGAGCCTTTATAGTGGTGTAGAACACTCTGCCTTGCAGTAACACGCAGAGGGAGTCTGCCTTGGTAGTGAAATAATATTGTGAGTCCGTATGACATGCAGATGACAGGCGTCGCTCTTAGAATCCCTGCACACTTCACTTATTTGGGCAGTTACGGGGTCAAAACTGACCAAATAACTCAAGTGTGAACTCAGCCTTACAGGTCGATGTTAGCGTGAAGAAGAAGTGCACTCCTTTCACACCGTCGTCAGCTGATTCCATATAGATGTCTACAGAACCTGTTCTATTAAACTCATACAAGTAGAGCCGCCCGTCAGAGTGGAAAGGGTGTCAGCAGTAAGTTTGTGTTGACGTCACTGATTATCTTGCCCTTCCTCTGATCTGTCAGTAGTGTTGAGCATGAATATTCGAAAAGCGAATTTTCCTCATGAGTATCGTCACTTCGAGAATTTGCGAATATTTAGAATATAGTGCTATATATTCGTTATATCGAATATTCGTCATTTTTTTCCATCTGAACCCATGATTCCTCCCTGCTTCCTGCTTGTGGGCCAATGAGTCATTGGCCCACAAGCAACTTAAGCATAACTTTAGAATATTCGTCATTTTTTTCCATCTGAAGTCATGATTCCTCCCTGCTTAAGTTGCTTGTGGGCCAATGACTCATTGGCCCACAAGCAGGAAGCAGGGAGGAATCATGGGTTCAGATGGAAAAAAATGACGAATATTCTAAAAACGAATACATAGCACTATATTCTATAGTGCTATATTTTAGTTTTTGACCCACATTTGTATTGATTGCGTAACATTCTTATATTGCACGATCATTACCTTGCCGATTTTCGAGTAAAAAAAAAGAATGTAGAATATAACGAATATAGGAATTTGCAAATATATGACGAATATTCTACAAAATATTCGCGAAATGTCATGAATCCGAATATAACCCCTGCGGCTCATCACTATCTATCAGAACAATAACCCACAAAAAACGGATGCTGTCTGTTGAGCTGTTGAGCATCCGCCTTCACTCGGTGAGCATTTGGTCAGTAATCCATCAGTATTGCTAATGCCCAAAAAATACAGGAGTAGATCCAAAACAGAGATGACACGTGAATGGAATATTTGCATGTCTTCTGCTTTTTGCTACCAAATCATAAGGCAATTCTGAGGGGACCATACAGGCCTTACAGATAATACACACACAGGATCCGTTGTGCATCTCATTTTTCCTTCCTTCTGACAGATCAGAAGGGTCAAATAAATGGTGATGTCAACCATGCCAAAAAGGCAAAATAGTGGCCCATTCATGGAGTGGGAGGGTGTGAGAACAGCTTGAGAAGCCCATATAGTGGGACAATGACAAAGTGGTGAGGTAGAAGCAGCATGAGGAGACCACAGAGTGACCCAGTGACAGAGTGTGGAGGTGGCAGCAGTAGCATGAGGAGGCCACAGAGTGGCTCAATGGCAGAGTGTGGAGGTGGCAGCAGCATCATGAGAAGACAACAGAGTGGCAAGGTTACATAGTGTTGAGGTAGCAGCAGCATGAGGAAGCCACAGAGTGGCACAATGACAGAGTTTGGAGGTGGCAGCAGCAACATGAGGAGGCCACAGAGTGGCACAATTACACATTGTGGAGGTGACAGCAGCAGGAGGAGGCCACAGAGTGGCACAATGACAGAGTGTGGAGCTGGCAGCAGCAGCACGAGGAGACCACAGAGTGGCAAGGTGACATAGTATTGAGGTTGTAGCAGCATGAGGAGGCCACAGGGTGGCACAATGACAGGGTGTGGAGGTGGCAGTAGCATGAGAAGGCCACAGAGTGGCACAATTACAGAGTGTGGAGGTGGCAGCAGCAGCATCAGGAGACCACAGAGTGACCCGGTGACAGAGTGGGGAGGTGGATAGCAATAACAGTACCCGCTGATGAGGGTGGGTGTAAGAAGGAGCACTTGGCATCAGATGTGTAGCATCAGGCGGATGGAAGCATCAGAATAGTAGCTGAGGCAGGTAGTCAGAAGAAACCGGTCTTTTTTGTCAGGGTTTGGGTGAGGCAGCATGGATTATCTAATCTGATGCATCAGGAATTGGTGGGTGGAAATCCTGGCTGTTCCACGCCTGATTTATCTTGACAAAGGTCAGTCTCTTCACATTTTGGGTGGATAGGCAAGTTCTCCCTGAGGTAACTATGGCCCCCGCCGCACTAAACACCCGCTTTGATGCCACACTACTGGCTGGGCAGGACAGCTTTTCCAGGGCAAACTTGGCCAGTTGTGGCCACAAATCCAGTTTGGCTGCCCATTAGTCCAGCGGATCTTCAATGTTGGGCGGCAGGGTGCTGTCCAAGTATGCCACCACCTGCTGGTTCAGGTTCTGCTCCAGGTCTAGCTGCTGGTGAGTAGTTTCTTCACTAGGCGGGTAAAGAAAGCTGCTCATCAGCGACTCTCGACTCATGCTGCTGCTGATGGAGCTGATACTGCTCCTGCCACCCCCTCCCCCTGGGCAGGCATGGCAGTGGAACGTGTGCGCAGGGGCCCCCCCCCGGTCAGACCTGCGAGAGGATGGACGATGGTGCAGATAGGCAGCGGCCAACTGACTAGATAGGATGTCTCTATAGTAGTTCAGTTGTCCTCCCTCTCAGCAGGTGTAAAAAAAGGCCCCTATTTTGGACAGATAGCGAGGGTCTAACATGGTGGAGAGCCAGTAGTCATCACTCTGTCGATTGCTGACAATTCAGCTGTCACTATGCAAGTGAGCATGCATTGGGCCATTTGCGTAAGTGACTCGGAGGAACTCCCGGCCTCCATCTCCACTGCATACTGCCACGGTGTGTCTGGGTCATCTGCCTCATCTTCCTCATTTCCCTCTTGCTCCTCTGGCTGCTCCTGCTCCTCCTCTCCTGTCACCTGTGTAGAAAACCACCCATTTCACTACACATTGCTTGTGCTCCAAAGTCCTCCTCCTCCAGTTCAGCCTCCACAGGGCTCATGTGGTCGTGAGATGTAGTCTCCAGTCCCCTGACCAGCCAGATTTACCAGAATTTTCCATTATATGGAGCAGTGGAATGACGTTGTTCATCCCGTAGTCCTGACGACTGACAAATAAAGTGGCCTCCTCAAAGGGCAGGAGCAAACGGCCACTGGCTAACATCAAAGTTACATAGGGGAGTACCTCTTTCTGCCTATATCATCAAGAAATTGTTTATGGCCTTTCTCTGTTCGTATAGTCGGTCCAACATATGGAGGGTGGAATTACAACGGGTGGAAACGTCGCATATCAACCTCAGTGGCGTTGCGTGGGTTGCCAGCTCCCGAGCCATGTATTGCGCCACCCCCCCTCCAACCTGTGGACACGCCCCTTTTACAGATAATGTAGTAGTCCTATATAACACCACAGATAACACGGTGGTAACTCTCTAAGTACAGATGATGTAGTAGATGGGTATAAGGCCCCAGAATTCAGAACACGCACAGTGTGACCTGAAGTCTGGGGCCAGGATGCGGCAGGGTGGGCCAAATTCTCAATCCACCCCCCAACCCTACCGTGAAACAAATATGTGTTTGGACATTACATACATCACTAAAAAATATACAGTATAATACAGCACCACATACCTCATCCATCCAGTGACATCTCCTGTGATGTAGACTTTCCTCAACGTCTTCATTCGGAGATAAGACGTCCATGATACCTTCTTTCAGCCGCTTCTCATCTCTGCAGAGTTTTATTATTATTAGTTATTATTTTATATAATGGCCCCCTCTGTATAATATATAATGGTCCCTCTGTAATATTTGGATATATAATGGGCCATTATATATCCTAATAATATGGAGGGGGGCATTATATATTATAATAATACAGGGGGGGTCATTATATATAGTAATTATACAGAGGGTCTATTATATATCCTAATATTGCAGAGGGGTCATTATATATAATAATTATACAGAGGGGTCATTATATATAATAATTATACAGAGGGGCCATTATATATTATAGTTATACATAGGGGCCATAATATATAATCATTATACAAGGGGTCCATTATATATTATACAGGGGGCCATTATATATTCTAGTTATACAGAGGGGCCATAATAAATAATAATTATACAAAGGGGCCATTATATATTATAATTATACAGAGAGGCTATTAATAATGGGCCCTTTGTATAATTCTAATATATAATGGCCCCCCTGTATAATTATTATATATAATGGCCCCTTTGTATAATATATATTGGCCCCCTTGTATAATTATTATGTATTATGGGCCCACAGTATAACTATAAATTATAGTTACAAAAAACAAAATGGCTGCACACCATTATATATACAAACAATAGAGCTAAGAGATGGGGGTCATTCTAGATAAAAGTGGTACAATACCGACTATAAATGAGTAATGGAAGCTCTTAGCGCACATACGTGTCGGGCCCATCTACCAGGCTTCCATTATTCATGTATACTCATTTATAGTCGGTATTTTACCACTTTTATCTAGAATGACCCCCATCTCTTAGCTCTATTGTTTGTATATATAATGGTGTGCAGCCATTTTGTTTTTTGTAATTATGTTTGCTTCATGGATATTCACCTGTGATCCTGAAGGTTTTAGTCTAAATTGTCTTTCTATAAATTATAGTTATACAGTGGGGCCATAATATATAATAATTATATAGGGGGGCCATTATATATTAGAATTATACAGAGGGCCCATTATTAATAGCCTCTCTGTATAATTATAATATATAATGGCCCCTATGTATAATATATGATGGCCCCCTTGTATAATTATTATATATTATGGCCCCCTGTATAATATATAATGGACCCCTCTGTATAATATAAAACAGTGCTTATTCTTTCTCAATATACTGGCCTCCTTTGTATCTCTTCTGCCCACCTCCATAGTGCCCCCAGTATGGCCCCCAGTACTTACATATAAAAAAAAAAAAACTCAACTCTCTTCATCACCTCTTGTAGTCTTTGCTTGGGAGTTCCGGAGCAGGCAGGCAGTCAGGAACATATCACCGTGCCCTCCTGCGCCGCGTCATCATGTCATTGCGTCATCTCGCGAGACCCGGCGCAGGAGGTCACGGTGATATAATTGCGATCTCCTGTGCTGCTCTACTGCTTCTTAAAGCTTCAGGCCAGGCGGAACGGAGGGGATGGGAGCCATAGGCATCCATCACCCTCATTATACTGCCTTCTACCTGGCGCCCCCTACAATTTGGCACCCGGGGCAATGCCCCCCCCCCCCCCCACCCCCACGCTACGCCCCTGGCTGAAGTGCATGCAAAGTTTCCTGGCCATTTTTAGGATGTCTTGCAGATGGGTGGAAGACTTCAGGAAATGCTTGACAACCAGATTGAACACGTGCGCCATGCAGGGCACATGGCTCAGCACTCCTTGACACAGCGCCGACACCATGTGCTTCACGTTGTCGGTCACCATGGTTCTGATTTCGAGTTTTTGCTGAGAAAGCCAGGATTCGATTTCTTGATGAAGGACGCGTAGCAGTTCCTTCCCTGTGTGACTCAGTTCGCCCAGGCAAACTAAATGCAGAACAGCGTGACACCGCCGTGCCCTGCACATGTGGTATGCTGGTGGGGCACTGTGAATTGTCCCTGCAGTGGAGGCTGAGGACACGGTGGAGGATGAAGAGGCAGAGGCGGACATTGTCGCAGAACCAACGGCGTGAGAGCGTGAAGGCGGAAGCGGCGTCATCTGGCCAGCCAGGAACCACATTTACCCAGTGAGCCGTAAAGGACATATATTTTCCTTGACTGTAGTTACAGCTCCACACGTTGGTGCTGCCGTGCACTTTGGCAGACACCGACAGGCTCAAGGACTGGCCCACCTTAATTTCTACATATGTGTGCAGGGCTGGTACTGCCTTTTTGGCAAAGAAATGACGGCTTGAGACTCTCCACCTCGGCTCGGCACAAGCCATCAGTTCTCTGAAAGATGCAGAGTCCACCACTTGGAAAGGGAGGGACTGCAGCACCAGCAACTTGGCCAGGAGCACCTTCAATTTCTGCGCCATTGGATGAGTGCACGCATATTGTTGTCTCTTTGCAATCGTTTTGGTAATCGATTGCTGACGGAATGACTAAGGAGGAGGAGGAGGAGCAGGAGCATCAGGACCAGCAGATGATGGGAAGGACAGACAGCTTCCTTCGGCTGAGGAGGTGGAGCCCTGACTGGGTGATGCAGTGGTTGTTGCGGCAGGCTGGACCACCACATTGGAGCCACGGTTCTCCCAGGCCACTTTATGTTGATGCTGCATATGTTGACGCAGGGCCGTGGTGCCAACATTGGCACCCTGGCCACTCTTCATCTTCTGCCCACAGATTTGACAAATGGCCACGTTCACCTCCCCCGGCGGCTTAACAAAAAACTGCCACACCGCCGAGTGGGTCATTTAACCCCCAACACTCTGCACTGACTGACTGCTACCGCCTCTGCCTCTGTGAACCCCTGCATTGCTACTTTCCGGGCCAGTAGGCTACGAATTCCATTTCGTCTGCTTCGATTTGCTCATCTCTAGTAATGTCCATACAAATATGCCATTAGCACAGGAGTGCGAGCACATACATATTTCACATTCACCACACAGCAGGCTGGCCTATGTGTTTTAAAATGCCAGGGTTAAATTTCTGTCCCAGTCTGGCCCTGATACCGAAGCAATGCTTGTTTGGAGTTCAAACGCACAAAGATTTATTGTACTTACAAGATATAATGTATAAAAGCACACATCAATAAAATCTCATAAAATTCCTCCCTAGAAATAGCTCAACCTGCTTCGTCAGGGACATGTGTCTCATCATCAATCCTTAGATTTTTTTTAAAGCCACCCTTTCTCCTCCCAATCACTGGGATAGCTTCATAAAATATCAAACGCATGTTATAGATATTCAATAAAAAACTATTCATATTTTAAAATACAAATGTATGGGGATTTAACATACACATAACAGTTCAATTCATATAATTAAATAATTTGTCATAGGGACATTTCAAAAGTGTTGCTCAGCGGGGGTCCCAGCGCTTCTCTAGAATGAGGAGTCAGAAGTGCTCAATCGAGCGCTGCTTCTCCTCGCCTCTGAGTGCAGTAGTGAAGAGGATCCTAATAGAAAGTCTATGAGACCATCTTCACTTCCGCGCAGCAAGGAGAAGCAGTGCTCAGCTGTGCGCTTCTAACTCCTTGTTCTATCGATCAGTGGGGGTCTCAGCGCTGGGATCCCTGCCGATGACATATCAAAAGTTTCAAAAAAGTATAGTTACTCTTTTAAACAACCGCCCTTTATACATTCTAAAATCATATAGCCGCCGCCTTTGCCATTGAAATATCACGTGACCATATCCAACCAATAATAATATGGATTCCCATTAATCTATTACCTCCATTCTGGCTTATAGGGTAGATTTACAAGAGGAGGAGCCCATTCTATGATTTCTGTATGACCTAAAAAAGCATACAGATGGGGATGATTCATGACCCAACCCCTTTAAAAAAGGCACCCATTGACAGGATCAAAATTAAGTCATATATATTTCCTGGTAGGTTTGATGCTGCTGATTAAAATGATACCTGTCTTGTCAAAATCGGTTGCGATTTTCCTGAGAAAAATGACTTTCTATTCTTCTTGCAAATGAGGGCTTCAGTGACTGGAGGGCGGGGCTTTGCCACTTGGGTCTCCTCAAGTCCTCACTTCTGGCCACGCCCCTCCGTATACTGAAGCTCTCATTCACCTAAGGAATAAACGTCTTTTTTCCTCAGGAACGCTTCATCCAATTTTTTCGCAATACAGGTGGCATTTTAAACTGCAGGATCAACTCTACCAGACAGTATGTATTGTTCGTTAGGGTTCATCCTGCCGACAGGTGCCCTTTGAGAGCTTATATACTTGAGATAAATTTATTCACACAGACATGCCTGATTATTGTAGGTCATGCTTGCCTTGACAATGCTTCTGTTTGTAGCTTCAGCTCGCTTCAGATTTCACCACATGGAGCTGCTGATAGCAATATCCCAAAGTCATGCTGAATATCACACCATTGTCTCCAAAACAGGGATATAACAGGAACACGCGATTGTACATAATCCTTCCAGTTTTGTCTTCTTAAATGATTGATAATCCAGACTACCCTGGAGAGATAACATAATGCATGTTGACATTGAAAAAGAAAGCTTCTTGCTAAACAATGCCATCAATGTACAGATAAAACGTATAGAAAATGCTACCTTGACTTTATAGATGAAAATGTCTGCAGAGATAGAAGCAATTTCGGATATGTTTGCATTTCAACATTTGATCTCACTAGCAGATGTGGAGCCAGTTTGAGCCAATAATCAATCATAGGCTGCTGTGGGTCAAGCCATGATGAGCCGATAGACAACTGCTGATTAGGGATGAGTGGACCCATGGATGTTTGGGTTCGATGGGTTTGAACCAGGATGCGGAGGTCCAAGTGGAGTAGGAAGTTGAGGAGGCTGTGGACGTGGCAATGTAGATGGAAGAGGCGGAGAAGGTAGTCAACACTGTTTTGATGTTTTTGTTTTTTCTTTTGTCTGTTGATTTTGTGTGTGACCTTTAGCCATATTTTTCGGGTGTGCCCGGTATAATTCTCTACTCTGCCAATATAACAAATAATAATCTTGACCCAGGAAATGGGGGCTGTAAGTGGAGGAGGAGGTGGACGTGGCGGTGTAGGTGGAAGAGGCGGAAGAGGTAGCCAACACATCAAGTAAAGGCAAAGAGAAGGAACAAACTGTGCTGGAGTATAACAATGGTTGAGTCTGGCCGGTATACTTTTCTATTCTGCCCAAGGTACAGACAAGTCCTGTGGGATCCATGCCTGGTTCATTTTAATGAACGTAAGCTTGTCCACGTTAGTGATCCCCCCACCATGCTAAACACACGTTCAGACAATAAACTTGCCGCAGGGAAGGCCCGCACCTTCAAGGCGTAAAGGGCAAGCTTAGGCCATGTGTCCAATTTGGAGACCCAGAAGTTAAATGGGGCAGACCAATCAGTCAGTACATGCAGACATGTGGAAACGTACTGTTCCACCATGTTGCTGAAACGCTGTCTCCTGCAGCGTAGAGTGTCTACTAGCATACGCTTGTATTCACGCATCTTCCAATCATGCTCCAGTAACGAAAGTAAGGACGGTACGTTGTCTTTGCACAGGCACTGCAGCATGTACTCGCTCATGTGTGCCAGGCTGTCGACAAGCTGTTGTCAGTGGGAGGTGTATTGTCTCTGTATCCTCTGTATCCCCCCAGCCATGCTCCATTGATGCCCGTGAGCTGATTTGGGTGATACCCCGCTGTGAACACGGTTCCTCATCATCATCATCATTGTCCAAAACTTTTTCAAGGAGACATAGAAGTGGGATAGTAATGCTGAGGACGGCGTCATCGGCGCTGGCCATGTTGGTGGAGTACTCGAAACAACACGGCACACACGTCCCGCATGGAGGCCCACTTGTTGGTGGTGAAGTGGTGCTGTTCTGCAGAGCGATTTACTCGTCCGTGCTGCAGCTGAAACTTCACTATCACCTGCTGCTGCTCGCACAGTTTCTCCAGCATGTGCAAGGTAGAGTTCCACCTTCCACCTTGTGGGTATGTTGCATATGAGTCGGTAAGCAGTAAAGCAGAAGTTATGCTGCGGCCCAGACAGGCGAGCAGCAGCAGGGTGAGAACGTTGAAATCGCGCACAGACGGCCCTCACTTTCTGCAGCAGCTCTGACATATTGGGGTAATTCTTCAGGAACCTCTGCACCACCAAGTTCAGCACATGCGGCAGGCAAGGGATGTGCATCAAACCGGTTATGCCCATAGCTGTCACGAGATTTCGCCTGTTATCGCACACCACCAGGCTTGAGACTCAGCGGCACCAACCACTCATCAGTATGTTCTTCAATGCCCGCCCACATCTCCTGCGCGGTGTGTGGTTTTTCCCCCAAACAAAGGAGTTTCAGAAGAGCCTGCTGTCGCTTCCCCATGACAGTGCTGAAGTTGGTGGTACAGGTGTTACGCTTACTGGATGAGGAGACGGTAGAGGAGGAAGAGGAGGAAGTGGAGTAGGAGGAGGAGGCAACAGGAGACACTGAGAAATGTCCACCAATCCTCAGTGGCGGTAGGACATGCGCCAAACCACTTTCTGGCTCAGCTGCCACTACATTTACCCAGTGGGCAGTTAGGGAGATATAACATCCCTGCCCATGCTTACTGGTCCACATGTCAGTGGTTATGTGGAATTTGCCACTGATGGCGTTGCAAAGTGAACAAACCTGATCTTGTCTGCCCCTTGTTTGTGCAGGGCAGGGATGGCCCACCTGGAAAAGTAGTGGTGGCTGGAAACGATGTACTGTGGGACAGCCACCGTCATTACGTTTTTAAAACTGTCCATCTCCACCAGACAGAATGGCAGCATTTTGCAGGCCACGAATTTCGAAATGCTGGCATTCAGGGTTAGAGCTCGTGTGTGGGTAGAGAGATACTTCCTTTTTTTCTCCAGTGTTTGTGGGATGGACAGCTGAAAACTTCCATGGCACAGTGTGGAGATGCTCGGTGACACTGCTGGTGGTGATGGTGTTGCTGTCACATCCTCTTTTTGCCGGGTGCCAGATGACCCTGTCGCTCCAGTGGTGAAGGAAGAGGCCGAGATCGCAGAAGAAGAGAGAGCAGTAGGAGCCTCTGATATTTTGTGGTTCTTGAGGTGTTTACTCCACTGCAGCTCATGCTTTGCATTTAGATGCCTGGTCATGCAGGTATTGCTCAGGTTTAGAACATTTATACCTCGCTTCGGGCTCTGACTGCACAGCTTGCAAACCACCCATGTCTTGTCGTCAGCACATTGTCTGAAGAACTGTCACACCAGGGATCTCCTTTGGACTGGCTTTGGTGTGCGCTGTCCCTCAGTGCAGTGAGCAGTAACAGGGGTACTGGCTAAGGGCCGGCCACCGTGGTTTTGCACCCTGCTCCCTCTTGTGGCATGCGGCTGGAGTTGCGTGACCACCACCTGTTCCTCAAAGGGGCACACATCACTAGGATGACCTTGATTCCATGTGGGGTCTAGGACCTCATTATCCTTCACCTATTCCGCACCCCTGCCCTCCTTGCCAATCTGCACACTGCAGAAAGCCATAGCAGTTATCATCATCAGAGACGTGCTGCGGTGGTTCTCTCACGTCCTCATCCACAAATATAAGTGGTTGGGCATCTGTGCCCTCAATCTCATTCACTTCTGGGTCAGGGCTAGGTGGATGGCCCACGGAACCCCCGCCAAAAAGCATAAGTGACTGCTGCATGACTTGGGGCTCAGACTGCTTGGCTGATGTGCAAAAGGTTGAGGTGGAAGATGGATGCCTGTGAGCTGCCGGTGCCAACTCTGCGCTTTCAGCAGTGGACCGGGTGGAAGACAGGAATACAATGTGAAGGAACTGGAGCCACTGTCAGCCATCCAATGTAATACCGCCTGTTCTCATCCTGCCCTCACTATTCGTACAGCGGTATTCGGGCCTACAAAAAGATGCAGAACGTCCTGTTGCCTACATGCACCAGAGGAAGGTATTTCATTTGGGCGCATAGCTGGCACAGATTGACAATGTCCTCTCCCTACAGCAGGAGTTCCACCAACACCAGCAGCACCACGACCACAGCCACGTACCTTATTTGATGCTCTCCTCACTCTTTGACTATGCTCTCCTTATTCTTAACTATTCTATTACAGTGTGATGGATGCAAAGTAGGTGTTTTGCACCCCCAAAAATGGGTTTATGTCACCCACAAAATGAACAAACTAATTAACTATTGTATTACAGTGTGACAGATGCAAAGTAGGTGTTTTGCACTCTAAAAAATGGGTTTATGTAACCCACAAAATTAACAGACTGATTAACTATACTATTATCTTGCAAAGGAGGTGTTTTACAACCCCAAAAATGGGTTTATTTCACTGACAGAATTAACAGTCAGGCTCAAGTTTGCCCATGCCTACTCCTATGTACAAAAATATAACTACTATAATACTGTTCATATGTGCAAGAATATAACTACTATAATACTGCCTCGTATGTACAAGAATATAACTATTATAATACTGCTCCTATGTACAAGAATGTAACTAATATAATACTGCTCCTATGTACAAGGATATAACTACGATAATACTACCTCCTACGTATAAGAATATAACTACTATAATACTGCTCCTATGTACAAGAACAGAACTACTAAAACACTGCTCCTATGTACAAGAATACAACTAATATAATACTGCTCCTATGTACAAGAATATAACTACTATAATACTGCTCCTATGTACAAGAATATAACTACTATAATACTGCCTCCTATGTACAAGAATATAACTACTATAATAATGCCCCTATGTACAAGAATATAAGTACTATAATACTCCTCCTATGTACAAGAATATAAGTACTATAATATTGCCCCATATACAATAATATAACTACTATAATACTGCTCCTATGTACAAGAATATAACTACTATTATACTGCTCCTATGTACAATAATATAACTGCTATAATACTGCTCCCATGTACAATAATATAACTATGATAATACTGCTCCTACATATGGTACAAGAATATAACTACTATAATACTGCTCTTATGTACAAGAATGTAACTACTATAATACTGCTCCTATGTACAAGGATATAACTACGATAACACTACCTCCTATGTATAAGAATATAACTACTATAATACTGCTCCTATGTACAAGAATATAACTACTATAATACTATCTCCTATGTACAAGAACATAACTACTAAAATATTGCCCCATATACAATAATATAACTACTATAATACTGCTCCTATGTACAAGAATATAACTACTATAATACTGCTCCTATGTACAGGAATATAACTACTATAATACTGCTCCTATGTACAAGAATATAACTACTATAATACTGCTCTTATTTACAAGAATATAACTACTATAATACTGCTCCTATGTACAAGAATATAACTACTATAATACTGCTCCTATGTACAAGAATATAACTACTATAATACTATCTCCTATGTACAAGAACATAACTACTAAAATACTGCTCCTATGTACAAGAATACAACTAATATAATACTGCCCCTACTCACAAGAATATAACTGCGATAATACTGCTCCTATGTACAAGAATATAACTACTATAATACTGCCTCCTATGTACAAGAATATAACTACTATAATACTGCTCCTATGTACAAGAATATAAGTACTATAATACTGCCCCTATGTACAAGAATATAAGTACTTTAATACTCCTCCTATGTACAAGAATATAAGCACTATAATACTGCTCCTATGTACAAGAATATAAGTACTATAATACTGCACCTATGTACAAGAATATAACTATTATAATACTGCCTCCTATGTACAAGAATATAACTACTATAATACTGCTCCTATGTACAAGAATATAACTACTATAATACTGCTCCTATGTACAGGAATATAACTACTATAATACTGCTCCTATGTACAAGGATATAACTACTATAATACTGCTCCTATGTACAAGAATATAACTACTATAATACTGCTCCTATGTACAAGAATATAACTACTATAATACTGCCTCCTATGTGCAAGAATATAACTACTATAATACTGCCTCGTATGTACAAGAATATAACTATTATAATACTGCTCCTATGTACAAGAATGTAACTAATATAATACTGCTCCTATGTACAAGGATATAACTACGATAATACTACCTCCTACGTATAAGAATATAACTACTATAATACTGCTCCTATGTACAAGAACAGAACTACTAAAACACTGCTCCTATGTACAAGAATACAACTAATATAATACTGCTCCTATGTACAAGAATATAACTACTATAATACTGCTCCTATGTACAAGAATATAACTACTATAATACTGCCTCCTATGTACAAGAATATAACTACTATAATAATGCCCCTATGTACAAGAATATAAGTACTATAATACTCCTCCTATGTACAAGAATATAAGTACTATAATATTGCCCCATATACAATAATATAACTACTATAATACTGCTCCTATGTACAAGAATATAACTACTATTATACTGCTCCTATGTACAATAATATAACTGCTATAATACTGCTCCCATGTACAATAATATAACTATGATAATACTGCTCCTACATATGGTACAAGAATATAACTACTATAATACTGCTCTTATGTACAAGAATGTAACTACTATAATACTGCTCCTATGTACAAGGATATAACTACGATAACACTACCTCCTATGTATAAGAATATAACTACTATAATACTGCTCCTATGTACAAGAATATAACTACTATAATACTATCTCCTATGTACAAGAACATAACTACTAAAATATTGCCCCATATACAATAATATAACTACTATAATACTGCTCCTATGTACAAGAATATAACTACTATAATACTGCTCCTATGTACAGGAATATAACTACTATAATACTGCTCCTATGTACAAGAATATAACTACTATAATACTGCTCCTATGTACAAGAATATAAGTACTATAATACTGCCTCCTATGTACAATAATATAACTACTATAATACTGCTCTTATTTACAAGAATATAACTACTATAATACTGCTCCTATGTACAAGAATATAACTACTATAATACTGCTCCTATGTACAAGAATATAACTACTATAATACTATCTCCTATGTACAAGAACATAACTACTAAAATACTGCTCCTATGTACAAGAATACAACTAATATAATACTGCCCCTACTCACAAGAATATAACTGCGATAATACTGCTCCTATGTACAAGAATATAACTACTATAATACTGCCTCCTATGTACAAGAATATAACTACTATAATACTGCTCCTATGTACAAGAATATAAGTACTATAATACTGCCCCTATGTACAAGAATATAAGTACTTTAATACTCCTCCTATGTACAAGAATATAAGCACTATAATACTGCTCCTATGTACAAGAATATAAGTACTATAATACTGCACCTATGTACAAGAATATAACTATTATAATACTGCCTCCTATGTACAAGAATATAACTACTATAATACTGCTCCTATGTACAGGAATATAACTACTATAATACTGCTCCTATGTACAAGAACAGAACTACTAAAACACTGCTCCTATGTACAAGAATACAACTAATATAATACTGCTCCTATGTACAAGAATATAACTACTATAATACTGCTCCTATGTACAAGAATATAACTACTATAATACTGCCTCCTATGTACAAGAATATAACTACTATAATAATGCCCCTATGTACAAGAATATAAGTACTATAATACTCCTCCTATGTACAAGAATATAAGTACTATAATATTGCCCCATATACAATAATATAACTACTATAATACTGCTCCTATGTACAAGAATATAACTACTATTATACTGCTCCTATGTACAATAATATAACTGCTATAATACTGCTCCCATGTACAATAATATAACTATGATAATACTGCTCCTACATATGGTACAAGAATATAACTACTATAATACTGCTCTTATGTACAAGAATGTAACTACTATAATACTGCTCCTATGTACAAGGATATAACTACGATAACACTACCTCCTATGTATAAGAATATAACTACTATAATACTGCTCCTATGTACAAGAATATAACTACTATAATACTATCTCCTATGTACAAGAACATAACTACTAAAATATTGCCCCATATACAATAATATAACTACTATAATACTGCTCCTATGTACAAGAATATAACTACTATAATACTGCTCCTATGTACAGGAATATAACTACTATAATACTGCTCCTATGTACAAGAATATAACTACTATAATACTGCTCCTATGTACAAGAATATAAGTACTATAATACTGCCTCCTATGTACAATAATATAACTACTATAATACTGCTCTTATTTACAAGAATATAACTACTATAATACTGCTCCTATGTACAAGAATATAACTACTATAATACTGCTCCTATGTACAAGAATATAACTACTATAATACTATCTCCTATGTACAAGAACATAACTACTAAAATACTGCTCCTATGTACAAGAATACAACTAATATAATACTGCCCCTACTCACAAGAATATAACTGCGATAATACTGCTCCTATGTACAAGAATATAACTACTATAATACTGCCTCCTATGTACAAGAATATAAGTACTATAATACTGCTCCTATGTACAAGAATATAAGTACTATAATACTGCCCCTATGTACAAGAATATAAGTACTTTAATACTCCTCCTATGTACAAGAATATAAGCACTATAATACTGCTCCTATGTACAAGAATATAAGTACTATAATACTGCACCTATGTACAAGAATATAACTATTATAATACTGCCTCCTATGTACAAGAATATAACTACTATAATACTGCTCCTATGTACAGGAATATAACTACTATAATACTGCTCCTATGTACAAGGATATAACTACTATAATACTGCTCCTATGTACAAGAATATAACTACTATAATACTGCTCTTATGTACAAGAATATAACTATTATAATACTGCTCCTATGTACAAGAATATAACTACTATAATACTGCTCCTATGTACAAGAATATAACTACTATAATACTGCTCCTATGTACAAGGATATAACTACTATAATACTGCTCCTATGTACAAGAATATAACTATTATAATACTGCTCCTATGTACAAGAATATAACTACTATAATACTGCTCCTATGTACAAGAATATAAATACTATAATACTGCTCCTATGTACAAGGATATAACTACTATAATACTGCTCCTATGTACAAGAATATAACTATTATAATACTGCTCCTATGTACAAGAATATAACTACTATAATACTGCTCCTATGTACAAGAATATAACTACTATAATACTGCTCCTATGTACAAGAATATAACTACTATAATACTGCTCCTATGTACAGGAATATAACTACTATAATACTGCTCCTATGTACAAGAATATAACTACTATAGGGGGCGGAGCCTGACCTTGGAGCTAAATGGCTGCTTGTTCCTGAGCTCCTCTCCCTGGCAGCTAATATAACCCCTTTTACTGGCTACTTACATTGTGCAAATGGGGAAACTAGGTAAAGATCGTCACCCTGAGACACCAGAGCCGACAGGGGCTCTTTCCAGACAGCCTGAAATGGATAAATATCTCAAGAAACAATCCAGGACCCCCGCCGCTGAAGTGTCCAAGATGGCGCGGCAGCTCGGATGCAGAAGAAGGTTCAGAGGCGGGAAGTGCCTCCGATGTATCTGATCGCAGACCTATGCGAAAAAGCTCCTCACTCTCCAAAGCAGTGCAAAATTTTCTCCTCCTTGCTAGGTGCTGAAAGAGCAGCTCCGATTGTAATTGAGCGCATTTACAGGGCTTTGAGGCCCAAGCCTAAATCTGGTGAACCGCCGCGAGATGTAGTATGTGGCATCCTCAGCTATGTGGATACTGCTGCATTCCTTAAAGCGGGAAGAGAGGCGGATCGCATCATGTATGGTGAGACCCCCATCCTATTCTTTCAAGATTTGGCCCCCTCCACCTTAGCCAAGAGGCGCATCATAAGGCCACTCCTGGAGGCCCTTAACCCCTTAAGAACACAGCCTTTTTTCACCTTAGGACCAGGCCATTTTTTGCAAATCTGACCAGTGTCACTTTAAGTGCTAATAACTTTAAAACGCTTTGACTTATCCAGGCCATTCTGAGATTTTTTTTTTCGTCACATATTGTACTTCATGACACTGGTAAAATGAAGTCAAAAATAATTTATTTTTTTGCACAAAAAAATACCTAATTTACCAAAAATTTGGAAAAATTTGCAAATTTCAAAGTTTCAGTTTCTCTACTTCTGTAATACATAGTAATACCCCCAAAAATTGTGATGACTTTACATTCCCCATATGTCTACTTCATGTTTGAATTATTTTGGGAATGATATTTTATTTTTTGGGGATGTTATAAGGATTAGAAGTTTAGAAGCAAATCTTGAAATTTTTCCGAAATTTACAAAAACTCAATTTTTAGGGACCAGTTCAGGTCTCAAGTCACTTTGCGAGGCTTACATAATAGAAACCACCCAAAAATGACCCCATCTAAGAAACTACACCCCTCAAGGTATTCAAAACTGATTTTGCATACGTTGTTAACCCTTTAGGTGTTGCACAAGAGTTATTGGCAAATGGGGAGGAAATTTGAGAATTTCATTTTTTTGTCTAATTTTTCATTTTAACCCATTTTTTCCACTAACAAAGCAAGGGTTAACAGCCAAACAAGACTGTATCTTTATTGCCCTGACTCTGCCGTTTACAGAAACACCCAATATGTGGCCGTAAACTACTGTACGGCCACACAGCAATGCGTAGAGTGAAAGGTGCGCCGTTTGGTTTTTGGAAGACTGATTTTTATGGACTGGTTTATTTACACCATGTCCCATTTGAAGCCCCCTGATGCATCCCTAGAGGAGAAACCCCCTAAAAGTGACCCCATCTAAGAAACTACACCCCTCAATGTATTCAAAACTGATTTTACAAACTTTGTTAACCCTTTAGGTGTTGCACAAGATTTAATAGAAAATAGAGATACAATTTCAAAATTTCACTTTTTTGGCAGATTTGCCATTTTAATATTTTTTTTCCAGTTACAAAGCAAGGGTTAACAGCCAAACAAAACTCATTATTTATGGCCCTGATTCTGTAGTTTACAGAAACACCCCATATGTGGCCGTAAACTACTGTACAGCCACACAGCGGGGCGTAGAGTGAAAGGTGCGCCGTTTGGTTTTTGGAGGGCTGATTTTGCTGGACAGTTTTTTTGACACCATGTCCCATTTGAAGCCCCCCTGATGCACCCCTAGATTATAAACTCCATAAAAGTGACCCCATCTAAGAAACTACACCCCTCAAGGTATTCAAAACTGATTTTACAAACTTTGTTAACCCTTTAGGTGTTGCACAAGATTTAATGGAAAATAGAGATACAATTTCAAAATTTCACTTTTTTGGCAGATTTTCCATTTTAATATTTTTTTTCCAGTTACAAAGCAAAGGTTAACAGCCAAACAAAACTCATTATTTATGGCCCTGATTCTGTAGTTTACAGAAACATCCCATATAAGGTCGTAAACCTCTGTACGGGCACACGGCAGGGCGCAGAAGGAAAGGAATGCCATACGGTTTTTGGAAGGCAGGTTTTGCTGGACTGTTTTTTTTTACACCATGTCCCATTTGAAGCCCCCCTGATGCACCCCTAGAGTAGAAACTCCAAAAAAGTGACCCCATTTTAGAAACTACGGGATAGGTTGGTAGTTTTTTTGGTACTAGTTTAGGGTACATATGATTTTTGATTGCTCTATATTACACTTTTTGTGCGGCAAGGTAACAAGAAATCGTTTTTTTGGCACCGTTTTTTTTTTGTTATTTACAACATTCATCTGACAGGTTAGATCATGTGGTAATTTTATATAGCAGGTTGTCACGGACGCGGCGATACCTAATATGTATACAATTTTTTTTATTTATGTAAGTTTTACACAATGATTTCATTTTTAAAACAAAAAAAATGTTTTAGTGTCTCCATAGTCTAAGAGCCATAGTTTTTTCGGTTTTTGGGCGATTATCTTAAGTAGGGTCTCATTTTTTGCGGGATGAGATGACGGTTTGATTGGCATCTATTTTGGGGTGCATATGACTTTTTGATTGCTTGCTATTACACTTTTTGTGATGTAAGATGACAAAAAATGGCTTTTTTTACACAGTTTTTATTTTTATTTTTTTACGGTGGTCATCTGAGGGGTTAGATCATGTGATATTTTTATATAGCCGGTCGATACGGACGCGGCGATACCTAATATGTATACTTTCTTTTTATTTATGTAAGTTTTACACAATGATTTCATTTTTGAAACAAAAAAAATCATGTTTTAGTGTTTCCATAGTCTAAGAGCCATAGTTTTTTCAGTTTTTGGGCGATTATCTTGGGTAGGGTATGATTTTTGCGGGATGAGATGATGGTTTGATTGTTACAATTTTGGCATACTTGCGACTTTTTTGATCACTTTTATTACCTTTTTTGGGAAGTAAGGTGGGCAAAATTTCAATTTCATCATAGTTTTTTATTTTTTATTTTTATGGAGTTCACCGTTTGGGTAAAGTAACATGACCGTTTTATAGATCAGGTCGTTACGGACGCGGCGATACCAAACATGTGTAGGGAATTTTATTTTTTTCATTTTTAATCAGCACCATGGACAGCAGGATGTCTGAGACGGCGTCCTGTTGCCATGGGAACCTTCCCCGTCTGCTTAGTACTGGCCAGAACTGCGCAGACGGGGAAGGGTAAGGAGGGGATCTGTCGGGGGGCTGTCTGGGGGCTCTCTCCCTCTCCATCGGGGGGCTGCAAAGGCACAGCAGCCCCCCGATGGGAGAGGGAGGGAGCTCCCTGAGCTGTTAACCTTTTCCATACAGCGGTCCGTACGGACCGCGGTATGGAAAGGGTTAAACGGCTGACATCGCATCGCAGATGTCAGCCGTTTATACCAGGGTGCCAGCAATGTGCTGGAACCCTGGTATACCCACTAGACGCCAACGATTATTCAAGGGGAGGCGGGCGGGGGATCCCGATCCCGCCTGCCGCACCGCCCGCCTCCCGCACCGCCCGCACCGCCCGCAACCCTCCCCCTGCACCTCCCACCGGGCTAAAATCACTCAGGGGTGCAGGGGGGGATACAGATATATTTTAGAAATACTAAAGTTTCTGATCCCCGCGGTCAGGGACCTCGGGGATCAGAAAATGCAGAAATCGCAGCAAACCGCAGGTCTGAATTGACCTGCGGTTTGCCGCGATCGCCGACATGGGTGGTCACGGGACCCCCCCGCGCATTTAGCCTAGGTGCCTGCTCAATGATTTGAGCAGACACCGGGTTCCGATCACTGCCGGCCGGGCGGCAGTGATCGGAACAACACAGGGCGTACATGTACGCCCTGTGTCCTTAAGTACCAGGGCACAAGGGCGTACCTGTACGCCCTATGTCCTTAAGAGGTTAAAGCCACAGCCACGCCATTCCGGTGGCTCTATCCCTTCGGCTTGGCCATCTTGAAAAATGGAAGGCAGTACACGGTGCGGACCCCGGGAGACCTTAAAGCTATATGGGGCCCTCTTGGGATTGCACCCATCGCAGTTCCCTCTTGGATGCCGGCTGATCAAGGGGACTTTTGAGTCCATTGTCCTGGGACATTTTTGAGTTTCAGGCTGAAGGATCTTTGTTTGCTCTGCTCGAGCTGTTTATTGTCTGTTTGTTACCTATTTGTGGCCTTGATCAGGGTCTTAGCCCATTGCCCCGTTTCCATGGGCTTTGGGATTTGCTCCTTTTTATCGCTACCTTTCCTGCACAAGATACAGGTTGTGATTTGATGCAATGTTAGCACTGATAACTTTGCTGGGGTTATATGTTTGCCTTTATGTCGGTAATGTTACTGATTAATTCCTCCCCCCCACACCCCTCCTTAAACCCCCTAGTGGCCCCACAGGAGCCCCCCTCTGATAGATCCCGGCTGTCCGCCGCTATGAAAAAGGATCTCCATCATGTCAGATGCTGGGTGGGACCACGAGCTTCCTGTCCATGGGGAGACATACCTTGTTACATGTATAGTGTCTACGTCTTATTTGTTATGTCTTTTATTTTTCCTTTGACTTTCCCTTTAATTTCCTTCCCCTCCTTTTTCTCATTACTCCGTCCGTTGCTTTCCAGACTAGATGTCCTTCTGCTGTGGGCCGACAGGCCTCCTCTGTCTTTACTATGGCCTCTATTGTAGTTGCCTCATTGAATGCCAAGGGTCTGAACGAGCCATGTAAGCGGTCTCAGGTGCTCTCATTGTTACAGAAAGATGATGTTTCGATTGCATTTTTTCAAGAAACTCATTTTAAGATGGGAAATCTCCCGAAACTGTCCCCAAAAGTATTCTCACAATGGTTTCACAGCTCATATGTCTCGGCTTGCAGGGGTGTCAGCGTGGCCATCCACAAGCGTCTGCCCTTTAAACACTCCGCAATACTTGCAGATACAGACGGTCGCTTCTTGTTCGTGAAAGGGCACATCGCTGACACACCTGTCACCCTGGCTAACATTTATGCCCCTAATAGGGGTCAGATCCCCTGGCTCGTTCGGACTCTTGCTCAATTGGCAGGTTTTAGTGAGGGTATGCTTATATTAGGAGGTGACTTTAATGTGACCCTGGAGCCTGACCTTGACTCGTCCTACCTGAGATCTGAGTTATCCCACAAACTTCTACGCCATCTGAAGACTGCGCTGAAGAAACTGCGGGTTATAGATGTTTGGCGCACTATGCACCCCTCTAGTCGGGATTACACTTTCTATTCCAATGCAAAAAAGTATTTCCATAGGCTGGATTACATATTTCTATCCTCCCCCCATATTCCTCATGTAGTAGATGCGAGGATTGGTAACATCACGCTGTCTGACCACGCTCCAGTATTTCTTCGGGTGTCTATGACCGCTCTTCCTAAAAGGGAAAGAATATGGCGTCTTAATGACACCTTAATCTCTGACCCTGCTAATGCAACTAAAATCTCCCAGATTATGTCTGAATTCTTTTCTCTTAATACGGCGGGCGACCCACCTCCCTCTCCTTTCATTCTGTAGGAAACCCATAAAGCAGTGGTTAGAAGGGAACTAATAGCCCTGGGCTCACATGTTAAAAAACTGCGCTCCAAGGCTGTGGATGACCTGTTGTCCCGCATAGCAAGTCTAGAATTGACTCATAAGCAAACCCAGGCTCAGGCTGTGGCTGCTGAATTGGTGGAGGCCAGGATGGAACTGAAAAACCTGTTTAATGCTAAATCTGCAAAGCTTATATTCCGCTCCAAGTTTAAAGCTTATGCCCATGGGAACAAGGGGAATAAACTGATGTCTGCCATGGCTAAGCAACGCCACGCGGATTCATTTATCCCTGCAATTTTAGATGCAAAAGGCAACAAGCATAAATCGACCCATGACATAGCAAAAGCTTTCAGCGGTTTTTACGCTGATCTTTATAACCTTCCCACCCCAGACCGTCCTGGTTCCACTTCGGTTGAGCAGGCCACAGATGATATCCTATCAACTCTACAGCTCCCCTCCATTAGCCCCCTCCAGGCCTCTCAGCTAGTCGCCCCTGTGTCAAGAGAAGAGATTGACAAGGTCCTATCTTCCATACCATCAGGTAAAAGTCCTGGTCCAGATGGACTTCCCATATCGTATTATAAGGCCTTCAGAGACATTTTGACCCCTCATTTTCAGACACTCTGTAACTTTCTCCTGTCTGGAGGATCTCTACCCCCCCAAACATTAGAAGCTCACATAACTATAATCCACAAAGAAAACAAAGACCCCCTCCAATGTGGCAGTTATCGCCCTATCTCACTGCTAAATGCGGATGTCAAGTGGTGGGCCAAAATATTAGCGCAGCGTATTCAGTTGATCCTGCCGGATCTTATTGATAGCGAGCAAGTAGGATTTGTGCGGGGCAGACAGGGCTGTGAGAATACGATACGCCTGCTCCATCTTATGGAGTGGGCTAGAAGCTCATCCACACCTTTGGCCTTGTTGAGCACGGACGCAGAGAAGGCCTTCGACAGGGTCGGTTGGCATTATATGTTGCGGGCCCTGTCGAGGTTTGGTTTACCAGACTCGTTCATATCAGCGATCTTCACTCTGTACTCGGCCCCGTCTGCCAAACTCAAAATAAATGGTACGCTTTCACCCTCCTTTTCCATCTCTAATGGGACGAGGCAGGGATGTCCTCTTTCACCGTCCTTATTCGTCATAGTGATGGAGACTTTGCTATGTAAGATCCGGCAGGACCCTGCTGTTAGGGGCCTTACCATTAATTCTCAGACCCACTTGACAGCCGCATTTGCTGATGACCTACTTATAATGACATCTAATCCCGAAACATCCTTCCCTAGGCTTTTGTCTCTTTTTGAGGAGTTTGGCTATGTTTCTAACTTTAAAATCAATTATAAGTCAGTGGCCCTTAATATCACCTGTCCGGACTCAGTGAAAGAGGCCCTTCAGAGAACTACCCCCTTTCATGGGGCCACAAAAGACATAGTATTTTTAGGAGTACATGTCCCGGCTCAAGCAAAGGACTTGTTTGCTCTTAATTATGCCCCCTTACTCTCATCAGTTAGGAAACATTTGCATTCTATTAAACTTCCGTTCATCTCTTGGTGTGGAAAGAGGAACTACCTCAAGACTTTTATAGCCCCTAAATTTCTGTACCTACTTCAGGTTTTGCCTATTTGGCTGCCGCACTCATTTTTTGTCGACATTCGCCGAGTTTTTTCTCTTTTTTTGTGGAGTAATAAACCCTCCAGAATTGCCTATTCGGTGTTGACCAGAGAGAAGAGGTTTGGCGGTTTTGGTCTGCCTGACATGCACTCCTACTATGCGGCCTTTCAATTATTCCGAGGTCTATCTCTCCTCAATAACGCCTATAGTGCTCCATATGTGCGTCTAGAGCGCTCTGCTTTCCACCAAAATGAAGCCGATCCTTTGGGGGCTTTCCCCCTGTTCTCCAGGTAGTTCCTCCTTATCACCCCTTTGGAAGAGCCTATTGGTTGAATGGGCCAAGCAATTTAAAGCCAAGGTGCTTACATTTCCAATACCAGGCACTTCACTCTCCTCCTTGCAGTTTTACATTCACCCGGAAGCTAAGAAGCCTTCAGGCATTTGGCCTCTCTTAGCTGAGATTCCTTTAAATGAGATCCGGACCCCAAATGGGAACCTGGATTAGACCCTAGTCTTGAATGACCCCAAAATCAAAAACGCCCCTTTCCTCCAGGGTTTTGCCCTGCAGAAGGATATTAAATTGATCAAACTACCACCCCCACCTACCTCTAGCCCTCCCTCTTGGTTGGATAAAAGGCTATCAGACACCCGTAAGATCCCTAAACCGCTGTCTACCATATATAAAGAATTACTCTCAGCCCTCCCCTCCTGAGCTACACTTTCTCAATTCATGGAAAAGGGAACTGTCCATCCACCTTTCAGAACCGGAAAGGGCTTTTGTCCTCTCACACTCCCACGGCTTTAGCCGCTGTATTAGGATACAAGAGAACTCATATAAGCTGCTTACAAGATGGTACAAATCCCTGGAGTTTCTGCATAGGCTTAATGCAGACATTCCAAGTGAGTGTTGGAGGTGTAAAAAGGATACAGGCTCCCTGTCACACATTTGGTGGCATTGTGAGAGGATCAAGGCTTTCTGGTCAAACATAGAAGCATTGATCAATGTGGTATGTGTTACGCAGGTTAAGCTAGATCCCAAACTGATCTTACTTTGGTACCCCAATGATTCGCTGTCTCCCTGTAGATCTGATCTCCCCACTATGCTTATCACGGCGGCGAGATTGCTGATTCCGCTGCTTTGGAAAGATACTGAACCTCCTACTGTTTCGATGTGGAGAGACAAGGTGGATCAGATCTATAGATTTGAAGAACTGGCCCATTGGGAATCCTACACACGTTCCCGCTTTCTTAAAATCTGGTCACCTTGGAAGAATTATAGAAGGTTTACTTGACGGAGTTGGAAAAACTCTTAACATCCCCCCCCCTGTCCCCTCCCTACCCCTCCTTTCCTCCCCTTTGTTTTATACTTTTATTGTCTGTTACATTTTTGGCTTCATCTTAGACTCCATATGATGCACTGATATGTAATAATTGTCACTTCCATAGAAGGTTTGTAATAATACCTTTTCATCAATACTACGATGGTATGTGATTGTAAGATGTACTTTATTCTTTGAATAAAAATAAATTTGGTTAAGAATATAACTACTATAATACTGCTCCTATGTACAAGAATATAACTACTATAATACTGCCTCCTATGTACAAGAATATAACTACTATAATACTGCTCCTATGTACAAGAATATAACTACTATAATACTGCTGCTATGTACAAGAATATAACTACTATAATACTGCTCCTATGTACAAGAATATAACTACTATAATACTGCTCCTATGTACAAGAATATAACTACTATAAGTCTTACTCTGATATACTAATGGTAAATATAACTGATATAAGTCTATTCCCTATCAGACTGTTTTTATTTTCAAGAACTTTAGATTGTTTGCTGTGCATTTGATATGATTTGTGTCTTTAGTGTTATTAACCTCCTACCAGCTGGTCTTCGATGCCGGTCAGTCGGTGTACGATCTACTATTCTGCTGACTTCACTATCAGGTGGTATGGGTGATGTTAGTTGCTCTCCGCACTCCAGATGAGGATACATCAGGTTTATAAGTTCTTCATCAGGACAAATGTGATTTATTTCAGTACAATATTCAGAGTCTCCGACCTTTTCCTGGGACCCTTGTTAATTTTCCTAAATGACACGACAACATCCTTTTTATTTTTTGCTAATGTCAGTGCTATTAGTGTTTCAGGCCTATTAATAAACTAGATTGCTACAGTTTTTATCTACTAATGAGATCCACTAATTAATCTCTAATAGTCATTGTTCAGCCGGAATGCTGGCAGGCACATCTCATAGTGTATTACAGGCCTTAAAGAGACAGCGGCAGCCTTTAACAACCTCATGTCTTCTAATACACAAATGTATATCAGCCTCAAACTGGCAACGTGTGTCATTGTAAGCAATGTGACGTCATCCATCTGTACCAGAGAGGTGACCACACGTGGTAAATGGAAAATATGGAGAGAGGAGAGTTGAACTCCCATTGATCATATACACACATCTACATTTACAGTGAGCCTGTCACCTTCATTACACCTACACCTACAGTATTAATCTAATGACAATGCACCGTAGCACACTTTCTGTGCTCACCACTGAAAACATACGTGGTGCTTCTATCACCCACAAAAAGATCTTTGCTTCACCAGCAAATGAGGCACCAAGATATCTCATATCTATCTATCTATCTAAGATAAAAATAAAAAAAAAACTCCACGGCATATCCCCCAAAAAAGTGTGTTTATTTGTAAGCCGTGTACCTGGGTGGGCTCCCCAGGATACAGTGAATTCATGAACGAGGAAAGCAACCCCAACACCAGCTTTTGCCAAAACAGAATTTTACTTAAATGTGGCAATAAACACTAACCACAAACGCTGGGAACATACAATAAATACAGGCGAGCACAACTAAACTGCCACACCTTACCTGTTATTACCCTAAAGACAAGAACCACTGTATGGGTGTGTGTTACGGGCTAGCCTGCGGTGCAGCACAACAGCTTACAAACTTACCAAGTTCTACAGTATCCCCCCTCCCATAAGGCTTGAGAAAGGCTCTAGTGTTTGAGCTGAAATGTCGCGTCCACCTGGGTGAATAAAACTCTTCTTTTTTACCTTTTTACTTCACGAGAGTGCTTAAATATTTGGACTATAGTCCTAGTCCTTTAGGCTTGCACCTCAGTTTTTTCGGTGCTGCCATTTTTTTCATTTTTTCTATCTATCTATCTATCTATCTATCTATCTATCTATCTATCTATCTATCTATCTATCTATTGTAAGGGATCGCCTCTTATTCGGTGGTCATTCTGACAATGATCTTCATCGACCACAGGGTTAGGAGCCAAACATTGCTTTTATTTGGCACCTCAGCCTCAAAACCAAAACAAACAATACAAATAAAACACCTGCCCGGCTGGGCTCTAACTAAACACGAGGACTCCCTACCTCACTGAAAGCCCCGTTCACACACGGGAAGAACATGCGGCTTTTCCCAGCCAAACAATCCAGCACTTCCAGGCTGTAACAAAGTCCAGTACCTTTTGGGGATGTGTGACCCAGAAGTCCTCCTGACTCTGGCCTAGCGACCGTCGATTCCAAGACCTCGCGGAGTCCCCCAAAGTTCAGGCTAACACCTAACCCCGTGGCCCCTCAGCCAGCTCGGCTGAGCCCACCTGTACAGAGCCTTCCCAGGCCTCTGCTGCACACAGACTCTTCCCCTCCTAACAGTCTGGACTGGGCTCTTATTTCCAGACTGAATGTTCCACCTGTTGCGGCGTCTGACCTGCTGATTGACAGCGAAGAAATTAAAACTCCTGCCATATCTCTCCCCTAGCAGCCGTGAGGCCTGTCACTGCCTCACACTATCTATCTATCTATCTATCTATCGATCTATCTATCTCCTATCTATCTATCTATCTATCTATCTATCTATCTCATATCTATCTATCTATCTATCATCTATCTATCTATCTCATATCTATCTATCTATCTATCTATCTATCTATCTATCTATCTATCTATATGTAGAAGAATCCAAGGCAGCACACGAATAACGGTGAAAAAAAAGTGGTGTTTATTCCCACATGTGCAGACAGCAACGTTTCAGCTCTCTCAATGGAGCCTTTGTCAAGCCATAACAATCGGTGCAAACTCAAATGTTTAAATAGCATACATGATTATTGTGTAAATTACATGATTGTACAGAAAATTACATAATTATACAGGAATAGTCCATGAAAAATTCATCCTGGTTTCTCAAATAAGTGTCACATATTTATAATACATCGACTGCAAAATTCATATTCATTATTAAAATTGAACAGTGTCCCCAACTCACTAAATTGTGGTGTGAATACATAATTCATAATAATTACATTCAGGTGCCTGTGATTATGTGATATTTAAAAACATATAAGGAAACTCACATACTGGAGGAGAGCAGGAATCACACGGCGTCCGGAAATTGCAAACGCGCATGAGCGGAACTTCATCAGTCCCACGAGACCATCAATGTTACACAGAATTCAGAGGCCCACAACCAAGATGGTCGCATCTGAGCCGAAGCGATCTGCGCATGTCCATTCCCGACCCAGGGCGGAATCAGCATAGCCGGCGTTGCAATCATGTGTCCTGTCATAAGGTGTAAACAATCCACCACGTCATGGTCTATCCAGCGATCATACGCTGCAAATAATATATTAGGTCATCTCAAAACAGGGGTCCAGCGGTGTATTCCAAAGCAGTGGCATCCACCACCTATATATAATACCGCCTCATCCCAATATTCAACAAGACATTATACTAACGTCCAAGTGGTTCATACAAACAGATGACAATCTCTCATGCCCACGGTCTGCAACCGAGACCGTCAAGTGATAAAAGATATGGATCTACGCTGGGTGACAGTAGAAACACTAATCGAGCCACAAGGGATAAAGGGTCAATGTCTTCTTCCAACACCAGAGTCCCAGGTCCTCCTTTTCCGGAGCAGAGCACAGGTCCAGGAGACTCCGGCGGGGTGGACGGCGCCAGCACAAGTGGCGAAAGAGAAAAGACACCAAGGTCCCAGAGACCAAGGAATGTGAGAGAAAAGAGAAAAGCACAGTGGTAAACATCTCCTCAACCACACTAACTGATGCACAGATACAGGTTTTAAACAAAGGTCTATCTTTCTGCCCAGTTGCTAAAACCAATTGGTTTAATGTAGAATTAGATTTACAAAGATTTTATCGCACGATTAGATTGAAAATATGGGCTTCTGAGCATTCAGACAGACCAGTGACTGAGAATATAAAACCTAGTGAATTGAGTTTACATGGTACGGGATTGTTTCTCAAGAGTAATTATAATCCGGTATCACACCATCCCGCTATTGAGGCTTTTACCTTGGCGGTGGGGCGTGATATTGAAAAACTTAAACAAAATGTGTTGTTGAACCCGTTGAGTCAAGGTAATCTTACCACTGAAGACATACAGGCCGTTACTGATCTGTCTGCAGACCACAGCCTCACCATCAAGTCTGCTGACAAGGGTGGTGGGGTTGTGGTAATGGACACAGATCAGTCCGTACAAGAGATTTTATCTCAACTGGCTGACAATAATGTATACCAAAGGGTCTCCAGTGACCCAAAATTCAAATTGCTAAGGGAACTTGGGGAGATGCTAGGTCAGGCCAAACTTGGTGGGATTATAGACGAAAAATTGCAAAGTTATTTGTTATGTGAAAAACCAATTACCCCTATACTGTACACTCTCCCAAAAATACACAAAAATATACGGGCCCCCCCAGGTCGGCCGATTGTCTCTGGGAGGGGGTCTTTATTTTGTAATCCGGCCATTTTTCTGGATAAGATCTTGCGACCATTTGCGGTTTCTGCTAGATCTTATATCAGAGATACGAATGATTTTTTGGATAAGATCAAAGATCTGAGGGTCCCAGAAGGAGCTGTTCTTGCCTCGTTTGACGTGTGCAGCCTGTACACGTCAATCGAACACGAGCTGGGTCTACATGCTGTGGAATTATGCCTCCTTCAGACAGATTTTACAGAGAAATGCAGAACATTTCTGCTTGGTTTATTGAGATTTATTTTATGTAGAAATTATTTCTTATTCAGGGATGATTATTATGTACAGTTAAGGGGGACCACGATGGGGTCCAATGTGGCGCCCACCTATGCAAATATATATATGACATACTTGGAAGACACATTCGTCTATGGGTGTCACCACTTCAGCCATGTGCTGGGATGGTGGCGCTACATAGATGATGTGTTCTTGATATGGGTGGGCGCCACAGAGGACCTCATGGCGTTTCATTCATATTTGAACAATATTGACCCTAGTGTCAAGTTCACCGTACTATATTCGAAAAAAACAATGCAATTTCTTGATACAGAGGTGATGGTTCAGGGTGACACCCTGGTCACCGACCTTTTTGTCAAATCTACAGATAAAAATACCTTGGTTAGATTTGAGAGTCATCATCCCAGGCCTATGATTGAATCTCTTCCCCTGAGTCAGATGTTACGTGTGGCTAGGATAGTTGGGGAAGGTCCAGTGAGGGACCAACGTTTATGTGAAATGGCCAGCAAATTTAAGGTGCGGGGTTACCCCAACAAGCTTGTGACAGATAGCATCCAGAAGACAAAAGTGAGGATGAGAGATGGTGATCTGGCCAGATCCAAGAAGTCTATATCTAGAATACCTCTGGTTACTGACTATTGCAATAGTAGTCCACAGGTGTCATCCATTGTCAGGAAACACTGGTCAATTCTGACCAGTGGGTTTGACAAGGTTGAGGAATTTAAGGTTCCCCCACTGTGTTCATTCCGAAGAAGTCGGAATTTGGGTGATAAACTAGTCAGATCTGATGTGGGTTCTAGCAAGATTGACTGTGCCACGTACTTTGGCTCGTCTCGGAAGGGCTGTTACCCGTGTCACGGGTGTGTAAACTGCCCATATATGCTAAAGGGAGAGTCATTTGTTAATCCAACAAATGGGAAGACAGTGCATATTAAACAATACCTGACATGTGATTCAACCTACGCTGTTTATCTACTATCATGTCCTTGTGGACTATGGTATGTTGGAGAAACAACCTGGGATGTCAAGACCAGACTAAATCAGCACCGTTATACTATCAGAAAGAAGAGATTGGATTTACCTGTGCCTAAGCACTTCACAGAAGCAGGACATATGGAACGTGATCTAAAATTTAGGATTTTAGAACAAGTGCTCTTACCCAGACAGGGTGGAGACAGGACTACACGTCTGAAGAGAAGGGAGCTCTATTAGATTTCTGAGCTGCAGACTCTCAAACCAATGGGGCTCAATGTGGATTTTAGGGTGATTTGATTCTTTTAGTATTGTTTCATTTCCCTATCCTTTTATGTATCGTATGTCATGAATGTGGGTGACCCTTTTCTCCCCTCCCCCCCCCCCTTTTTTTTCTTTTCTGTTTTGTCTTGTGGTCTATATGTATTGGGGTTCTGGGAAATTCTACTTACCTCGGGAGTAAGGCTGTATTTAAGTGCAAGCATTTAATAATAGTGAACAATAACATTGTTTCTTTATTATTTTTTAGATCAATATGAAACTAAGCTTCACAATTGGATTATCTCTGGAAATACTGGATGAAGGCAGGATCGATCGGCTACTGTATAGTGATTATGTTTATATATTTGTACAATGTTATATTTTATATGATCAGATTTCTGAGACCTGGAACCAGGGAGGGAGCGTGGTCTGATGACGATCTTGGGCGTGACCTTTCCCGACTGACAGGTATACGGATCAGGGACGGTGACATGAGATATGTGTAGTGAATGATTGTTTTGATGCATCTCTCTTTGAGACAACTGTGGCTTGGGGCCCCTGATAGGTGGCATCCATGCCTGCAGCTGCCGCACAAGCCCGGGGTCTCCGATCGAGGTTCGGTTGCAGACCGCGGGCATGAGAGATTGTCATCTGTTTGTATGAACCACTTGGACGTTAGTATAATGTCTTGTTGAATATTGGGATGAGGCGGTATTATATATAGGTGGTGGATGCCACTGCTTTGGAATACACCGCTGGACCCCTGTTTTGAGATGACCTAATATATTATTTGCAGCGTATGATCGCTGGATAGACCATGACGTGGTGGATTGTTTACACCTTATGACAGGACACATGATTGCAACGCCGGCTATGCTGATTCCGCCCTGGGTCGGGAATGGACATGCGCAGATCGCTTCGGCTCAGATGCGACCATCTTGGTTGTGGGCCTCTGAATTCTGTGTAACATTGATGGTCTCGTGGGACTGATGAAGTTCCGCTCATGCGCGTTTGAAATTTCCGGACGCCGTGTGATTCCTGCTCTCCTCCAGTATGTGAGTTTCCTTATATGTTTTTAAATATCACATAATCACAGGCACCTGAATGTAATTATTATGAATTATGTATTCACACCACAATTTAGTGAGTTGGGGACACTGTTCAATTTTAATAATGAATATGAATTTTGCAGTCGATGTATTATAAATATGTGACACTTATTTGAGAAACCAGGATGAATTTTTCATGGACTATTCCTGTATAATTATGTAATTTTCTGTACAATCATGTAATTTACACAATAATCATGTATGCTATTTAAACATTTGAGTTTGCACCGATTGTTATGGCTTGACAAAGGCTCCATTGAGAGAGCTGAAACGTTGCTGTCTGCACATGTGGGAATAAACACCACTTTTTTTTCACCGTTATTCGTGTGCTGCCTTGGATTCTTCTACATATATATCTTATTGGATCAAGTCCGTGATCTACCCAAGGGATATCACTGTGTGTGTCTCCTATATGATATATTTAACTGACATTTTTTTTCGTAACAACCAATGATTTATACAGGAAAATCATGGCGATTAACAAGGTTGCCCAAACTTTAGCATCCCACTGTATCTATCTATCTATCTATCTATCTAGAATAAAAAAAATAACAGCACTCCTAAGGTTAGCCAGGTGCAAAAGTCCTTGGAAGGATTCTGGATGGGAATCCACGAAACGTAAAGTAGAATAGACAAGGCAGCACTCCGGTCTTGGTGAAAAATAGGTGGATCCTTTATTACACCCAATGCAACGTTTTAACTCATCTCATTGGAGCCTTCGTCAAACAGTGATAAAAGTGCCAAGTGTAAGTATATATAAGTCCATTAATTATCATGATTAAACATTAATGAACTCAATTAAAAAGTGAACATGATTATACATATAAAATACAGTGATAATTTATATTGTGCACCTTAGGGTAACCATCTCCTAGTTTATCCCAACATAAGTGTTCAATAGCAAATTAAATAAAATCCTTCCTCTGGATATAGTGACATATAACTGAATGTGAGCTATCAATCAGGTGCATAAGTGTTGATCAATCACAATTTAGTAAGTGTATTAAAACTGTGAGGCGCTCATCTCCCATCATAGATCCCATGTGGTCATAGTTCAGCATCCTGTGATGACAACTGCACCTGTGCCGGCAGAACGGGGCTAAGCGATCACCATGCATCAAGGAGATTCCCATTTCCCATGCGCATGTCAACGTCCGTGCGTATAGTAACGTCAGAGTCTCCTTGCCAATATTATAAATGGAACCTACTGCATAACTCAGCTGACCGGGCATGCTCAAAACCGCATCCATATTACTGAGGCGGTAACCATAGAAATACTATCCACGTTAGATGAAGGAATAAAACATCAATTTATATTCTATGTTCAACGTGTCACAAGCATTCCCCAGGGAATATAAACCAGGGAACTATGATAAAAATCGGGGAACGCACGATCCTCGGTAGTGAGCCAAGGGTCGCGCTAACACCAAAACAAGATTGAGCACGGGGCCACCATAAGTGTCCCCAGTCCCAACCCTGAAGACCCACAGACCATTTAATTGGGATATTATGCCAGCACAAGATACACAATGAAAAAACAATGTGTATGGAAATCACCAAGAGAGAAAAAACTCTCAAAAATCCGAGAATGCGCTGAGGGGCACCATTAAGTGTCCCCCAACACACAACTGGAAAAAAGTGTTCCAAACAAATTGTGTTAAGAACCATATATTAATGAAAGGAAAAGTATAGAATCATATATAATGGTCAGCTATGTATATACAGTTGTCCAATCCAATAATAAACAAAGGTCAATCATGACTCAATAAATATTCTTAACGTTAAAGTATAACTGTCGTATTATTATTTTTTTTGGAGCATTGGATTGTGGTGATTAATATCACCTTGGTGGCCCTATTTCAACTTTTCACTGTGTATTCAATTACCCCTTAATTCCACAGTTTTGTTCCCTGTACTGCCTACTTTTACCTGTGCTTAAAATAGGGTTGCTAGGCATGGTCCATCTATCTGTTGAAGGACGGAGCACGCAACGTGCAGGGTCACATTACTGACAGCCAGGGACTGTAAGTAAATGATTAAAGCCAGGTCCTCCCCAGCAGCTGATAACAGTGCCTGGGCTGTGTGCACTTCTCCCTGTCCCTGCGCTTGGCAGACGCTCCCTCACTCAGCAGAGCTGGAGAATGCAGAGTTGAAGCAGCGCAGACCAGGGAAGGGAGATCTGCCATCTGCTCAGTGTATAAATGAAAGCAACATGTGGTAAGAGGACCCCTTTGTGCTGCAGGAGATTAACCCTTTAGGGGGGAGGGCTCTGGTTACTGACACTTTTGGGGGGCTATTGTTACTGGCTAGTGAGGGCAGATGGGATTAGCCTCAGGGTGAGGGCAGTGGCGGCCATCTTAACTGAATAGTGAAATTGCAGTTTTATGCAGACTGGTTGTTAAGGGCTGAATCTTATTAAATATGGGGTAAGTCAGTCTAATAGTAACTGATTCTGGAATATCATGTTATTAGTAACTACATATATGAAAATTGATATTAGGGTCTAAGCGTGACAGTTATCCTTTAAATCACATGGGTATACATGGTGGATGGTCTCTTCACTTAGATATTGCAGAATTGTATTCAAAATATTTTCCTAAAATGAAAACAAAACAAAAAGAAATTAGTAATCCATCCAGGCACTGGTCTAATCCTAGAACACAAAATAATCAAGGATACTGTAGGAAGGCGCAAGGGTCCGTCATTGACGGAAGGTACGTGTCACCGAGGTTTCTGGCCTCGGTGAGATAGGAACCGGTAATTTTGTGTGTCAGCTAGTGCTCGCTAGTGCTCGCTGACACTGTTTTACTTAGTGTGGCTGTAAAGCCGATCCGGGCCGGTTCTTATTGGGAGCAGCCAAAGAGCAGGGTGGGTGGCTGTTCCCCACGTTCCAGGCCATGTTTTGAGCTGGGATTTAAAAACCCAGCCAACAGCTCAGCTGGGTGTGGAATAATCCTCCAGGTGATAGTGGAGCTGTGGAAGCTCTGTGTTTGGGAGCTGAGGAGTTCCGCCATGCTGCAAGGCTGAGAGCCGCCTGCTGGGAGTCAGGCGCCCGAAAGCCTGCTGTGGACTGCCAGATGACATGTTTTGTTCTGTGGACTCTTGCTGTGTAAATTAACACCAGGACTCTTGCTGTGTGAATTAACAACAGGACCCTGCAAAGTATTTTCTTTTCTGCTTATTTTGGTGTGAATAAACACTGAACTTTTGCTTTTCAACCGTGGTCTTGCCTCTGTATTGCGTCCGCTTACCCTGCCTACCAGAGCAAATCCCTACAAGGATACCTATTGAGAGCATGGGGGGTTAAGTTACCCTAAAATCTACGTTCAGAGCTTTTGGTTTCAAAGACTGTAAATGAAAAATCCAGTAGAGTTCCCTCTTTTTATGGTGTGCTATTCTATCACCTCCCCGTCTAGGCATCACAACTTGATCAATAAATCGGAAACGGAGATCCTTCTCACTGTGTCTTGCTTCTGTAAAGTGCCTAGAGACTGGCAAGTCAAGTCTCTTTTCACGTATCGCATATCTATGTTAGTTCAGTCTGGTTTTAACATCCCATGTCGTCTTTCCAACATAGAGAAGATGACAGGGACATTCGAGAAGGTATACCACATACATGGAGTCACAAATCAGATAGTGTTTAATCTAAAATGTGTCCCCAGTCTGCGGATGTGTAAAGAGGGGACCATTCAGCATTAATGGACAGTTTACACAGTTATGACAGGGATAACATCCTATTCTGGTGGATCCAAAGTAAGAAAAAAAAAGAACGCTTAATAGTCCCTACATCAGCATGGACCAATTGGTCCTTCAAATTCCTTGTACAGCAGAAAGACCTCAGGGGAGGAATATTAAACTCCAGTATGTGTCCGAAGTTACTGCCCAAAATGGGCCAGTGTTTCTTCAAAATATTACCTATTCTAGTGCTGCCAGACAAAGGGAATTTGATCTACCTTTTGTGTCGCGGCCCTCCTAACCTTCAATAGGGATTCCCTAGAAAGAGATAAAACCCTATAAGTGTGTGGCGTAATTAGTTTCCATGGGTACCCTCTCTTAGCAAATTTGTCACCCATCGTTGTAAGTCTTTTTCCCAGGTCAACCTCATTCTTGACTATCCTTTTCACTCTTAGTAACTGACTGAAAGGTAAGAATTTTAACCTAGACTTCGGATGTTACTATTAGGGATGAGCGAATCGACTTCAGATGAAACATCCAAAGTCGATTCACATAAAACTTAGTTCCAATACTGTACTAATGTGTACAGAAAATTGACTGGTGAACCAAAGTTTTAGATATTGAGGCAAATTAGAAGCTTATTGGATTTAGCTAAGGAGAGGAACATTATAGATGATAAGTTGCATTTATTTCTTTACATTGAGCGTCCTAAAACGCCTGTACTATATGTATTGCCTAAAATACAAAACTCTCTTACATCCCCACCAGGACACCCAATTGTTTCTGGTAGAGATTCTCTTTTCTCATAGATTGCAATATTTCTGGACAAGATATTACGTCCTTTTGTCTGCTCAGCTAAATCCTATATACAGGATACTACTAGGTGAGATCCACCTTCCAGAACAGATAATTCTGGCCTCATTTGATGTCGTTAGTTTGTATACCTCAATTTCTCACTCGAGGGGTATTGAAGCTGTTAGGGACTGTCTTAGGGACACTCCTTTTACAGCTGAATGTAATTTTTGATATAATTTTTGATATTGTGCTGACTAGAGATGAGCAAATCGAAGTTGACGAAGTGGAATTCGAACCGAATTTCTTGAAAAATTTGATTCGCACCGAATCCAAATTTCCTCACTCTTTGTGGTAACGAATCACATTTTTTCCTAAAATGGCTGCTGCACGTATTAGGACATGGAGCAAGGAACTCTGGTAACGAGGGATCACCCACAATGCCATGCATGCAGCCAATCAGCAGCCAGCCAACCCTGTGATGTCACAGCCCCATAAATAGCCCCAGCCATCTTGGATTCAGCCATTTTCCTGTGTACTTAGTGCAGGAAGAGACATCAGCAGGCGCTAGGGACAGTGCTAGGAAAGACTTCATTGTGCTGAAAAAAAAGATTTACAAGTTCAGGGAAAGAGCATTAGAAGTGTAGGGAAAGGATAGGGAGGAATTATTCCCCACTATAAAAGGAGAACATCAGACACCCAGAGCCATGAGTCGGCGGGTTCGTCAGACACAACCGTTAGTTGGCGTGGCCCAGGAGCAGGCCCTGTGCCCTCACCCATCCTCAACCTGCCTGTCACGAGGGTATCAAGAGCCACGTCTGACTCCGTTATACCCGGGGTCAGGAAGTCGCAGCGGGTGGCTGCGCGCTCTATATCGAAAGATCACGTTGTTTCTTTGTGATTGTTTTCTGTGTTTGCCTTGCTATCCTTTTTGTCTCTCTCAGGGATCCGTAGCTTCTCCTCCTCAGCTGTTTCTTGTCTGCCACTCCCTACCTCCTTATATTCTCCCCTCACACTTCTCTAGTTGCCAGTTATAGAGCTTCCTGCCTGGACATCTATACTGACCCACTGGAGTGGTTAATCCTGGTTGTCGTTCCTGAGTGCTACCCTCCGGATCCCTGTTGGGCTTATTGTTGTCTCCTGTTGTCGCCCACCTGGGAATATATGTTGAGTCTGTGTTGTCTGTCCTCCCCTTGGTGTTTTCCCTTAGAGTTAGTGGTGCGGACTAGTGTTCCCATCGCCCTGTTCACTATCTAGGGCTCAGCTCAGGGAAAGCCAGGGCTTTAGGCACGTGATCGGCGTACGGGTGAGGAACCCGTCTAGGGACGTCAGGGCAGCCAGGTGCCAGCCGCCAGGTGAGTCAGGGGTCACCATCTTCCCTCTCACTTGGGCAGGGCCTTCCTCGTTCCCTCCCTCTGTGTCACGTATGTGATAGCCACGCCGACCGTGATATTATAACTGGCCCTTACTTTTTGAGAAAAAAAAATAAATAAATTTATTTAATTTTTTGTTTGTTGTTTTTTTTTTTTTCTCTCTCTACTTAGAATCCAATATGGATCCTATTGATGCCTTGGCAGAACAGCTTCAAAGCCTGTCTTTGGAGGTGGCAGGATTGAAGGCGTCTGTTCTCCAACAACAGCAGCAAATGCAGCAGACCGCACCCCCAGCGGTTGCTATGGGTAACCAGGTTGTCACTGAACCCAAGGTTGCTCTTCCCGACAGATTTTCTGGGGGAAGGGACAAATTTGCGACGTTCCGTGAGGCCTGCAAATTATATTTTAAGTTGCGCCCTTACTCCTCAGGTCATGAAGAACAGCGGGTAGGGATTGTCATTTCCCTGCTTCAGGGGGATCCGCAATCCTGGGCGTTCTCGTTACCCCCTGGTTCTCAGGCTCTTCGGTCAGTGGAGGGATTTTTTGGGGCTTTGGGTCTCATATATGATGACCCTGACCGAGTCGCCCTGGCTGAGTCGAAGTTACGGAGACTCCTACAGGGAGATAGGTCAGCAGAGGAATATTGCTCAGAGTTCCGTAGGTGGGCTACGGATACTCAGTGGAACGACCCGGCTCTCAGGAGTCAGTTCTGCTCTGGGTTATCTGAAAGGGTTAAGGATGCACTGGCGCTGTATGAGACCCCCCTTTCCCTTGATGCTGTTATGTCCCTCTCTATCAGAATAGATAGACGTCTTAGGGAGAGATCGAAAATTCCGGAGCAATTGGTTACCTCTCCCAAGCAACAGTCAGCCTGTACTGACTTAGATGAGCCTATGCAGCTAGGCGGAACTTCTCGTCAGGTCCGTCCTCCCGAGGTTCGCCGTAGGGGGGGGGCTTGTTTTTTCTGTGGGGGGAGGGGTCATTTCATTAATGTCTGTCCCTCCTTTCTCAAAAACAAAAGACCGTCGGAAAACTACTAACCCTGGGCTGTGCGGAGGATGTCAGCCGGGGGGTATACGTTTCCTCCATACGAACATCTCAATTTGTGTTACCAGCGGTCATTGTTTTTGGTGTTAAGACGGAGTCTATTTCTGTTTTTCTAGACAGTGGAGCAGGGGTAAACTTGATTGATGCCCATTTTGCCCGCACTATGGGTTTGTCTCTCTGTACGCTGCAGAGACCTATTCCCGTATTCGCTATAGATTCGGCTCCTCTGTCTCAGAGAAACCTCACCCACATTTTTCGTAATTTACACCTTCGGGTAGGGGACCACCATAATGAGTGTCTTTCATGTTACGTTCTGGAGGGCCTTCCCTCTCCGGTGGTATTGGGTCTTCCCTGGTTGGTAGCGCACAATCCAGTGGTGGATTGGCAGGCTAGGGAGATATTGGAGTGGAGTGAGCATTGCAGAGAGAATTGCTTAAATAACAATTGCTTAATCGCCTCCATAGCTTCCCTACCTACATTTATTTCGGACTTTGAGGACGTTTTTTCTGAAAAGGGTTGTCAGAAACTACCACCTCATCGTCCTTATGATTGCCCGGTTAACCTGATTCCCGGGGCAAAATTACCCAAGTCCAGGTTGTATAATCTTTCGGGTCCCGAGAGACAAGCCATGAAAGATTATATCTCCGAGAGTCTGGCTAAGGGACACATAAGACCCTCTTCTTCACCCGTGGCTGCAGGGTTTTTCTTTGTTAAAAAGAAAGATGGGGGCCTGCGTCCTTGCTTAGATTTCCATGAGTTAAACCAGATAACCATCCGTGACCCATACCCTCTTCCTCTCATTCCTGACCTTTTTAATCAGATTGCGGGTGCTAAGTGGTTCTCCAAACTTGATCTTAGGGGGGCCTACAATCTGATTCGTATCAGGGAAGGGGATGAGTGGAAGACAGCTTTTAACACCCCTGAGGGGCATTATGAAAATCTAGTTATGCCTTTTGGTCTGACCAATGCCCCTGCTGTCTTCCAACATTTCGTTAATGATATTTTTAGTCATCTCATCGGCAGGTTTGTAGTCATATACCTAGATGATATCTTAATTTATTTGGCTGATCTGAAAAATTATGAGGTGCATGTCAGGCAAGTACTGCAGGTCCTACGGACGAATAAATTATATGCGAAAATTGAAAAATGTGTCTTCGCTGTTCAGGAATTACAATTCCTGGGATATCTATTATCTGCTTCAGGTTTCCGCATGGATCCTGGGAAGGTCCAGGCAATTTTAGATTGGGATCTTCCTGAGAACCTTAAAGCCCTACAACGGTTTTTGGGTTTCGCTAATTTCTATAGAAAGTTCATTAAAAATTATTCAGTGATCGTTAAACCCCTTACCGACATGACTAGGAAGGGGACGGATTTTTCCAAATGGTCTGACGCCGCTAAAGATGCATTTTCCTCTCTAAAGGAGAGGTTTACCTCGGCACCTGTTCTAATTCAACCTGATGTCTCCCAGCCTTTTATTGTCGAGGTAGATGCGTCAGAGGTGGGAGTGGGAGCTGTATTGTCTCAGGGTCCGTCTCCTGGCAAATGGCGTCCTTGCGCTTTCTTTTCCAAAAAATTATCTTCTGCGGAGAAGAATTATTATATTGGAAATAGGGAACTGTTGGCGATTAAACTGGCGCTTGAAGAGTGGCGTCACTTCTTAGAGGGAGCAATCCACCCCGTCACGGTGATTACGGATCACAAGAACCTTCTGTACCTAGAATCGGCTAAGCGTCTCACCCCTAGACAAGCTAGGTGGTCGCTATTCTTTACCAGATTTAACTTTGTAATCACCTATCGTCCTGGGGCAAAAAATACCAAGGCAGACGCATTATCTCGTAGTTTCCCTGGAGGGGGTAATGTTTGTGATCCGGTACCTATTTTACAAAGAGGAGTGGTTGTCTCTGCTGTACACTCTGTTCTAGAGGGAAAGGTGTTAGAGGCTCAGGGGGACGCCCCGGCCTCTTGCCCCTCAGAGAAATTGTTTGTACCGTTAAACCTGCGTCTTGAATTATTAAAAGAACATCATAATTCGGCACTTGCTGGACACCCGGGTAGTAAAGCAACCTTGGAGCTTTTATCTCGTCGTTTTTGGTGGCCAAGGTTGCGTCAGGATGTAATGGATTTCGTGTCTACTTGTTCTACTTGTGCACGCGCGAAAGTCTCTCATACACGTCCAGCAGGGTCTTTATTGCCACTTTTCATCCCCAATAGGCCATGGACACATCTGTCAATGGATTTCATCACTGACTTACCGTTGTTGGCGGGTAAAACTGTTATCTTGGTAGTAGTAGACAGGTTTAGCAAAATGGTACACTTTATTGCGCTACCCGCACTTCCTAATGCTAAAACTCTCGCTCAGGTGTTTATCAGTGAAATCGTGAAGCTTCACGGGGTCCCTTCCGATGTGGTTTCGGATCGGGGAACCCAGTTTATTTCTAAGTTTTGGAAAGCTTTTTGTTCCCGTTTGGGGGTTCACTTGTCCTTTTCCTCAGCTTTCCATCCTCAGTCGAATGGACAGACTGAGCGTACCAACCAAAACCTAGAAACATATTTAAGGTGTTTTGTGTCTGAAAACCAAGAGTTGTGGTCATCATATTTACCGTTAGCTGAGTTTGCCATAAATAATCATTATCAGGAGTCCACTGGCAAGTCACCATTCCTTGGTGCATACGGTTTTCATCCCCAATTTTGTACTTTCAAAGAGGGGGGGTCTTCTGGGGTTCCCGAAGAGGAAAGGTTTTCTTCATCTCTTTCATCGGTATGGCAGAAGGTGCAAGTTAACTTGAAAAAGATGAGTGGTAAATATAAATGCATGGCCGATAAGAAACGGTCGCCAGGTCCGGACCTAGGAGTGAATGACTATGTGTGGTTGTCTACTAGGAATATTAACCACCTCAGCCCCCAGTGCTTAAACACCCTGAAAGACCAGGCCACTTTTTACACTTCTGACCTACATTACTTTTACCGTTTATTGCTCGGTCATGCAACTTACCACCCAAATGAATTTTACCTCCTTTTCTTCTCACTAATAGAGCTTTCATTTGGTGGTATTTCATTGCTGCTGACATTTTTACTTTTTTTGTTATTAATCGAAATTTAACGATTTTTTTGCAAAAAAATGTCATTTTTCACCTTCAGTTGTAAAATTTTGCAAAAAAAACGACATCCATATATAAATTTTGCTCTAAATTTATTGTTCTACATGTCTTTGATAAAAAAAAAATGTTTGGGTAAAAAAAAAATGGTTTGGGTAAAAGTTATAGCGTTTACAAACTATGGTACAAAAATGTGAATTTCCGCTTTTTGAAGCAGCTCTGACTTTCTGAGCACCTGTCATGTTTCCTGAGGTTCTACAATGCCCAGACAGTACAAACACCCCACAAATGACCCCATTTCGGAAAGTACACACCCTAAGGTATTCGCTGATGGGCATAGTGAGTTCATAGAACTTTTTATTTTTTGTCACAAGTTAGTGGAAAATGATGATTTTTTTTTTTTTTTTTCCTTTTCTTACAAAGTCTCATATTCCACTAACTTGTGACAAAAAATAAAAACTTCTATGAACTCACTATGCCCATCACGAAATACCTTGGGGTCTCTTCTTTCCAAAATGGGGTCACTTGTGGGGTGGTTATACTGCCCTGGCATTCTAGGGGCCCAAATGTGTGGTAAGGAGTTTGAAATCAAATTCTGTAAAAAATAACCTGTGAAATCCGAAAGGTGCTCTTTGGAATATGGGCCCCTTTGCCCACCTAGGCTGCAAAAAAGTGTCACACATCTGGTATCTCCGTACTCAGGAGAAGTTGGGGAATGTGTTTTGGGGTGTCATTTTATATATACCCATGCTGGGTGAGAGAAATATCTTGGTCAAATGCCAACTTTGTATAAAAAAATTGGAAAAGTTGTCTTTTGCCAAGATATTTCTCTCACCCAGCATGGGTATATGTAAAATGACACCCCAAAACACATTCCCCAACTTCTCCTGAGTACAGAGATACCAGATGTGTGACACTTTTTTGCAGCCTAGGTGGGCAAAGGGGCCCATATTCCAAAGAGCACCTTTCGGATTTCACAGGTCATTTTTTACAGAATTTGATTTCAAACTCCTTACCACACATTTGGGCCCCTAGAATGCCAGCGCAGTATAACTACCCCACAAGTGACCCCATTTTGGAAAGAAGACACCCCAAGGTATTCCGTGAGGGGCATGGCAAGTTCCTAGAATTTTTTATTTTTTGTCACAAGTTAGTGGAAAATGATGATTTTTTATTTATTTATTTTTTTCATACAAAGTCTCATATTCCACTAACTTGTGACAAAAAATAAAAACTTCCATGAACTCACTATGCTCATCAGCGAATACCTTGGGGTCTCTTCTTTCCAAAATGGGGTCACTTGTGGGGTAGTTATACTGCCCTGGCATTCTAGGGGCCCAAATGTGTGGTAAGGAGTTTGAAATCAAATTCTCTAAAAAATGACCTGTGAAATCCGAAAGGTGCTCTTTGGAATATGGGCCCCTTTGCCCACCTAGGCTGCATAAAAGTGTCACACATCTGGTATCTCCGTACTCAGGAGAAGTTGAGGAATGTGTTTTGGGGTGTCTTTTTACATATACCCATGCTGGGTGAGATAAATATCTTGGTCAAATGCCAACTTTGTATAAAAAAATGGGAAAAGTTGTCTTTTGCCAAGATATTTCTCTCACCCAGCATGGGTATATGTAAAATGACACCCCAAAACACATTCCCCAACTTCTCCTGAGTACGGAGATACCAGATGTGTGACACTTTTTTGCAGCCTAGGTGGGCAAAGGGGCCCATATTCCAAAGAGCACCTTTCGGATTTCACAGGTCATTTTTTACAGAATTTGATTTCAAACTCCTTACCACACATTTGGGCCCCTAGAATGCCAGGGCAGTATAACTACCCCACAAGTGACCCAATTTTGGAAAGAAGAGACCCCAAGGTATTCGCTGATGGGCATAGTGAGTTTATGGAAGTTTTTATTTTTTGTCACAAGTTAGTGGAATATGAGACTTTGTATGAAAAAAAAAAAAAAAAAAAATCAGCATTTTCCACTAACTTGTGACAAAAAATAAAAAATTCTAGGAACTCGCCATGCCCCTCACGGAATACCTTGGGGTGTCTTCTTTCCAAAATGGGGGTCACTTGTGGGGTAGTTATACTGCCCTGGCATTTTCCAGGGGCCCTAATGTGTGGTAAGTAGGTAAATGACCTGTGAAATCCTAAAGGTGCTCTTTGGAATATGGGCCCCTTTGCCCACCTAGGCTGCAAAAAAGTGTCACACATGTGGTATCGCCGTATTCAGGAGAAGTTGGGGAATGTGTTTTGGGGTGTCATTTTACATATACCCTTGCTGGGTGAGAGAAATATCTTGACAAAAGACAACTTTTCCCATTTTTTTATACAAAGTTGGCATTTGACCAAGATATTTCTCTCACCCAGCATGGGTATATGTAAAATGACACCCCAAAACACATTCCCCAACTTCTCCTGAGTACGGCGATACCAGATGTGTGACACTTTTTTGCAGCCTAGATGCGCAAAGGTGCCCAAATTCCTTTTAGGAGGGCATTTTTAGACATTTGGATACCAGACTTCTTCTCACGCTTTGGGGCCCCTAGAATGCCAGGGCAGTATAAATACCCCACATGTGACCCCATTTTGGAAAGAAGACACCCCAAGGTATTCAATGAGGGGCATGGCGAGTTCATAGAATTTTTTTTTTTTTGGCACAAGTTAGCGGAAATTTATATTTTTAATTTTTTTCTCACAAAGTCTCCCGTTCCGCTAACTTGGGACAAAAATTTCAATCTTTCATGGACTCAATATGCCCCTAACGGAATACCTGGGGGTGTCTTCTTTCCGAAATGGGGTCACATGTGGGGTATTTATACTGCCCTGGCATTCTAGGGGCCCTAAAGCGTGAGAAGAAGTCTGGAATATAAATGTCTAAAAAATTTTACGCATTTGGATTCCGTGAGGGGTATGGTGAGTTCATGTGAGATTTTATTTTTTGACACAAGTTAGTGGAATATGAGACTTTGTAAGAAAAAATTCCGCTAACTTGGGCCAAAAAAATGTCTGAATGGAGCCTTACAGAGGGGTGATCAATGACAGGGGGGTGATCAATGACAGGGGGGTGATCAGGGAGTCTATATGCGGTGATAACCACAGTCATTGATCACGCGCGTGTAAGGCTTCATTCAGACGTCCGGATGCGTTTTGCGGATCCGATCCATCTATCAGTGGATCCGTAAAAATCATGCGGACATCTGAATGGAGCTCTACAGGGGGGTAATCAATGACAGGGGGGTGATCAGGGAGTCTATATGGGGTGATCACCACAGTCATTGATCATGCCCCTGTAAGGCTTCATTCAGACGTCCGGATGCGTTTTGCGGATCCGATCCATCTATCAGTGGATCCGTAAAAATCATGCGGACGTCTGAATGGAGCTTTACAGGGGGGTAATCAATGACAGGGGGGTGATCAGGGAGTCTATATGGGGTGATCACCACAGTCATTGATCACGCCCCTGTAAGGCTTCATTCAGACGTCCGGATGCGTTTTGCGGATCCGATCCATCTATCAGTGCATCCGTAAAAATCATGCGGACATCTGAATGGAGCTTTACAGGGGGTTGATCAATGACAGGGGGGTAATCAATGACAGGGGGGTGATCAGGGAGTCTATATGGGGTGATCACCACAGTCATTGATCACGCCCCTGTAAGGCTTCATTCAGACGTCCGGATGCGTTTTGCGGATCCGATCCATCTATCAGTGCATCCGTAAAAATCATGCGGACATCTGAATGGAGCTTTACAGGGGGTTGATCAATGACAGGGGTGTAATCAATGACAGGGGGGTGATCAGGGAGTCTATATGGGGTGATCACCACAGTCATTGATCACGCCCCTGTAAGGCTTCATTCAGACGTCCGGATGCGTTTTGCGGATCCGATCCATCTATCAGTGCATCCGTAAAAATCATGCGGACATCTGAATGGAGCTTTACAGGGGGTTGATCAATGATAGGGGGGTGATCAGGGAGTCTATATGGGGTGATCACCACAGTCATTGATCACGCCCCTGTAAGGCTTCATTCAGACGTCCGGATGCGTTTTGCGGATCCGATCCATCTATCAGTGCATCCGTAAAAATCATGCGGACATCTGAATGGAGCTTTACAGGGGGTTGATCAATGACAGGGGTGTAATCAATGACAGGGGGGTGATCAGGGAGTCTATATGGGGTGATAACCACAGTCATTGATCATGCCCCTGTAAGGCTTCATTCAGACGTCCGTATGCGTTTTGCGGATCCGATCCATCTATCAGTGCATCCGTAAAAATCATGCGGACATCTGAATGGAGCTTTACAGGGGGGTGATCAATGAGAGGGGTGGAATCAATGACAGGGGGGTGATCAGGGAGTCTATATGGGGTGATAACCACAGTCATTGATCATGCCCCTGTAAGGCTTCATTCAGACGTCCGGATGCGTTTTGCGGATCCGATCCATCTATCAGTGCATCCGTAAAAATCATGCGGACATCTGAATGGAGCTTTACAGGGGGGTGATCAATGACAGGGGGGTGATCAGGGAGTCTATATGGGGTGATCCCCACAGTCATTGATCATGCCCCTGTAAGGCTTCATTCAGACGTCCGGATGCGTTTTGCGGATCCGATCCATCTATCAGTGCATCCGTAAAAATCATGCGGACATCTGAATGGAGCTTTACAGGGGGGTGATCAGGGAGTCTATATGGGGTGATCACCACAGTCATTGATCATGCCCCTGTAAGGCTTCATTCAGACGTCCGGATGCGTTTTGCGGATCCGATCCATCTATCAGTGGATCCGTAAAAAATCATGCGGACGTCTGAATGGAGCTTTACAGGGGGGTGATCAATGACAGGGGGGTAATCAATGACAGGGGGGTGATCAGGGAGTCTATATGGGGTGATCACCACAGTCATTGATCACGCCCCTGTAAGGCTTCATTCAGACGTCCGGATGCGTTTTGCGGATCCGATCCATCTATCAGTGGATCCGTAAAAATCATGCGGACGTCTGAATGGAGCTTTACAGGGGGGTGATCAATGACAGGGGGGTAATCAATGACAGGGGGGTGATCAGGGAGTCTATATGGGGTGATCAGGGGCTAATAAGGGGCTAATAAGGGGTTAATAAGTGACGGGGGGGGGGGGGTGTAGTGTAGTGTAGTGGTGCTTGGTGCTACTTTACTGAGCTACATGTGTCCTCTGGTGGTCGATCCAAACAAAGGGGACCACCAGAGGACCAGGTAGCAGGTATATTAGACGCTGTTATCAAAACAGCGTCTAATATACCTGTTAGGGGTTAAAAAAAACACATCTCCAGCCTGCCAGCGAACGATCGCCGCTGGCAGGCTGGAGATCAACTCTCTTACCTTCCGTTCCTGTGAGCGCGCGCGCCTGTGTGCGCGCGTTCACAGGAAATCTCGCGTCTCGCGAGAGGACGCGCCGGCGCGTCCAGGAGGAATAAATCAACCACCTCCAGGACGCGTCTGTGCGTACAGCGGTCCGGAGGTGGTTAAGTTGAAGGTTCCTTCTTGGAAACTGGGTCCTAGGTTCATTGGTCCCTATAAAATAGTAGCCGTCATTAACCCTGTGGCTTTTCGCCTGGAGCTACCTCTTCCATAAATCGTTACTCAAGAAGTATGTTCCACCTCTAGAACCATCGCCGCTGCCACCTCCTCCTGTCATTGTGGCTGGTAATCTGGAGTTTCAAATAGCCAGAATTGTTGATTCTCGTCGGGTCCGCCGCTCTCTTCAGTATCTGGTGCATTGGAGGGGTTACGGTCCCGAGGAAAGAATGTGGGTTCCAGCGTCAGAGGTAAACGCCAACAGGTTAATTCAGACTTTCCATGCCTCTCATCCGGAGAGACCTGGTCCTGAGTGTCCGGAGGCCCCTCGTGAAAGGGGGGGTACTGTCACGAGGGTATCAAGAGCCACGTCTGACTCCGTTATACCCGGGGTCAGGAAGTCGCAGCGGGTGGCTGCGCGCTCTATATCGAAAGATCACGTTGTTTCTTTGTGATTGTTTTCTGTGTTTGCCTTGCTATCCTTTTTGTCTCTCTCAGGGATCCGTAGCTTCTCCTCCTCAGCTGTTTCTTGTCTGCCACTCCCTACCTCCTTATATTCTCCCCTCACACTTCTCTAGTTGCCAGTTATAGAGCTTCCTGCCTGGACATCTATACTGACCCACTGGAGTGGTTAATCCTGGTTGTCGTTCCTGAGTGCTACCCTCCGGATCCCTGTTGGGCTTATTGTTGTCTCCTGTTGTCGCCCACCTGGGAATATATGTTGAGTCTGTGTTGTCTGTCCTCCCCTTGGTGTTTTCCCTTAGAGTTAGTGGTGCGGACTAGTGTTCCCATCGCCCTGTTCACTACCTAGGGCTCAGCTCAGGGAAAGCCAGGGCTTTAGGCACGTGATCGGCGAACGTGTGAGGAACCCGTCTAGGGACGTCAGAGCAGCCAGGTGCCAGCCGCCAGGTGAGTCAGGGGTCACCATCTTCCCTCTCACTTGGGCAGGGCCTTCCTCGTTCCCTCCCTCTGTGTCACGTATGTGATAGCCACGCCGACCGTGATACTGCCTCTGTCCTTATCTGTTCCCTCAGCCAGACAAGTATCATATGCTGTGGGCTCAGCTCCACTATACAGCAAGGGCAAGCTACTAGAGGACAGTCAGCAGCTACTGGCCAGCCAAGATGTGGAGGAGACATCCGCCGCTTTCTCTGGTAGGTGGGCAAGTAGTGATGAGGAGAGTGGCGTGGGAGCTGGTGTTGCGAGTGGTCAGGCTCCTGGCTCAGAGACCGTTGAGGAGCACATCAGTGACATGCAGACAGCACTCGATGATGATGTAGCCAATCGCAATTGGGAGCTGGGTGACGAAGGGGCATCATCATAATCGGGAGAAGAGGATGGCAGCTTGCACGTGAGTCAGCGGCGGACAGCAATTCGGTAGCGTAGCCGGGAGTCAGCAGGGTGGCAGCAGTGGGAGGTCGGAAGTCAAACGTGCCAGGGGTAGACCACCCACTTCGCATGAGCCTACCTGCCTGGAAAGTAGTGGTGCAGGGGTTCACGGAGCAATGGAAGTAGCAGTCAGTCAGTGCAGAATGTTGGGGGTAAAATCACCTACTCGGCGGTGTGGCAGTTTTTTGTTAAGCCGCCGGAGGAAGTGTACGTGGCCATTTGCTGAATCTGGGCAGTAGTTGAAACGTGGCCAGGGTGCCAATGTTGGCACCACGACCCTGCGTCAACATATGCAGCATAACCATAAAGTGGCCTTGGAGAACCGTGGCTCCGATATGGTGGTCCAGCCTGCCGCAGTAACCGCTGCATCATTTCAGGCAGCTGCTGCCAAGGCCAATAAGATAATGGGTTGCATCAAAAGGGGCATTGATACCCGTGATGAGAACATATTCCTACTACTTTACAAATCATTAGTCAGACCACACATGGAGTACTGTGTACAGTTCTGGGCTCCAGTGAACAAGGCAGACATAGCAGAGCTGGAGAGGGTCCAGAGGAGGGCAACTAAAGTAATAACTGGAATGGGGCAACTACAGTACCCTGAAAGATTATCAAAATTAGGGTTATTCACGTTAGAAAAAAGACGACTGAGGGGAGATCTAATTACTATGTATAAATATATCAGGGGTCAGTACAGAGATCTCTCCCATCCTCTATTTATCCCCAGGACTGTGACTGTGACGAGGGGACATCCTCTGCGTTTGGAGGAAAGAAGGTTTGTACACAAACATAGAAAATGATTCTTTACGGTAAGAGCAGTGAGACTATGGAATTCTCTGCCTGAGGAGGTGGTGATGGTGAGTACAATAAAGAAATTCAAGAGGGGCCTGGATGTATTTCTGGAGTGTAATAATATTACAGGCTATAGCTACTAGAGAGGGGTCGTTGATCCAGGGAGTTATTCTGATTGCCTGATTGGAGTCGGGAAGGAATTTTTTATTCCCCTAAAGTGAGGAAAATTGGCTTCTACCTCACAGGGCTTTTTTTTTTTTGCCTTCCTCTGGATCAACTTGCAGGATAACAGGCCGAACTGGATGGACAAATGTCTTTTTTCGGCCTTATGTACTATGTTATGTACTATGTTACGGCTTCACCACCTCAGACGAATTGAGCGGTCTGTCCTTTTAATCATCTGCTGGTCCTGATGCTCCTGCTCCTCCTACTCCTACTCCTCATCAGTCATTTCATCAGCAATCGATCACTGAAGCGATTGCCAATAGACAACTGTATGCGTGTGGTCATCTAATGGCGCAGAAGCTGAACGTGCTCCCGGCCAAGTTGCTGGTACTGCAGTCCCTCTCTTTCCAGGTGGTTTACTCTGCACCTTTCAGAGAACTGATGGCTTATGCTGAGCCGAGGTGGAGAGTCCCAAAACACAACAGAAGGTGGGCCAGTCCTTGAGCCTGTCAGTGTCTGCCAAAGTGCATGGCAGCACCAAAATGTGGAGCTATAACTATGGTCAGGGACAATATATGTCCTTTACGGCTCACTAGGTGAATGTGATTCCTGCCCAGCCACACCAGCAACTTGGCCAGGTGACGCCGCTTCCACCCCCACATTCTCACACAGTTGTTCCTGCGACAATGTCCGCCTCCTCATCCTCCACCGTGGCCTCCACTGCAGGGACAATTCACAGTGCCCCTCCAGCATACCAGATCTGTAGGGCATGGCAGTGTCATGCTATTCTACACCTTGTTTGCCTGGGGGAACGGAGTCACAAATTGAGAGGAACTGCTCCGTGTCTTTCATCAAGAAATCAAATCCTGGCTTTCTCCGCGACAACTTAAAATCGGAACCATGGTGACCGACAATGGGAAGAACATGGTGTTGGCGCTGCGTCAAGGAGGGCTGAGCCATGCGCCCTACATGGCACAGGTGTTCAATCTGGTTGTCAAGAGGTTCCTGAAGTCTTCCACCCATCTGCAAGACATCCTAAAAATGGCCAGGAAACTTTGCATGCACTTCAGCTACTCGTACACCGCCAAACACACCCTCCTTGATCTGCAGTGGTAGAACGGCGTCCCCAACATAGGTTGATATGAGACAATTCCACCCGTTGGAATTTCGCCCTCCATATGTTGGACCGACCATATGAACAGAGCAAGGACATAAACAATTTCTTGATGATCCAAGCGGACAGGATGTCAGCCAGTGGCAGCTCATGCGTGACACCTGCAGCTCCTCTTCACTCCAGGCCGCAATTGATGACGGCCCTGATTAATACCAGGGGAGCAGTGAAGATTTCTGTCTCCGCGTAAGGCCCGTGCTTGCGCTGCCCGTGCTTTCCTCCGGTGCTTGACCTGCACTTTTCTCGACCATGCTGCCTCTCTCTATGTCCAGAACGTACTCTCTACTTGCGTCTATTGACGTGCTCAGTGTGCGCACGTACGTCACGCTCTTCTGGTACAGGGCCCTCCACCTGGGTTCACTTTGCATAGAGGAGGCGCCGGCATCGTTGCCACAATACAACAAAGGTGGGAGGCACATCATTAATCACTTTGCATAAAGGGTGGCAAGCTAGATTTTCCCGCTCTGAAGGGGGTGTACCTTAATTTTCCCACGGCTAGCAGGGCGTAACTCAAAGTAATGGCGCAGAAAATTAATCAAGAAGGCCTCCGGCGGCCATTTTAGGTTTAATTCAAAAGTCAATTCAGTGACATAAAGCAGTTCTAGTGACACAAAAATCTGCAGTTTTTCCACAGTTGAGAATGCGATTTTGCAGCAGATGACTTATTTAGTATGCCCATGCAGTTTTTAAGCAATTCAAACTATTCTCCAGCTTAAATAAACGTGTAACAAGCAAAGTCTCTCAATAAAGCAAGTGGGGCTTATTCTCATAAGGTGCAGAGGATTTGATCCTGTTCGTGACGCCAAAATTAAATGTAGAGAGTCGGACCACTGGGGAAACATGTGAGGCTACGGTGGGCCGATGAGGGTAGTAGTTCATTTACTGATGGTTAGCAGAGCCTCCCTGGGCTGGCATGCAGTGATGGGGAAGACAGCACTAAATCCTCCGGGGCACTCTCTATTTCAGGGAACCTCAGCCAGATGAAAGTTGAGGTGCCCTTGATGGTGTAGGTGTTTAAGGTGCTTTGGTGGCTGGGCCCCTGTGTTCGTGACGCCAACACCGTTAGGTGCAAATGTTGAGAGTAGTAGTAGTATGATGAAGGAGTCGGTTGTTATAAAACAAGTTGAACTTTAATAAATCAATGGTCTCAGAACAGTTGGTTAAGTTCATCAATAAAGTGCATCTGTATGGTATAAGTGATGACTGATGATTGATACAGAGGTAATCCTTATATCAGGTTTAAGCAATTGTCAATTGAGGAGTTCCCTTTAGGGTTAACACTTCACAGGCAAGACTTATTGTAATAGTTCTAAGTTCAATCTCTAGCACTCTTGTACTAAATATGCTGGTTTCTACTTATCTTGAGCTATCCTATAAGGGTGATCTCCCTCATGGCAGGTAAACTCTCTGCTTCATTATTTGCAGGATGCTCTCCTAAAAAGGTTTAGGTTTTCCACTATGTCCTGGAAGGCTTGTGTAGTGGATAAGGACAATTCTGTGCACTAAATATCCATTCGTGTCCCGGCACTTGGAAAGTTGCTCTCAGGCACTTGGGCTGGTGAGGTCTATAAGCTAGATTCAGCTGTAAGCCTCACTAGGCTTGCTTCATATTTAGACATAGACTCACTGTCTGGTGCTTGGTTGCTACAGTCAGGTCCATAAATATTGGGACATCGACACAATTCTAAGATTTTTGGCTCTATGCACCACGACAATGGATTTGAAATGAAACAAACTAGATGTGCTTTAACTGCAGACTGTCAGCTTTAATTTAAGGGTATCTACATCCAAATCAGGTGAACGATGTAGGAATTACAACAGTTTGCATATGTGCCTCCCACTTGTTAAGGGACCAAAAGTAATGGGACAGAATAATAATCATAAATCAAACTTTCACTTTTTAATACTTGCTTGCAAATCCTTTGCAGTCAATTACAGCCTGAAGTCTGGAACGCATAGACATCACCAGATGCTGGGTTTCATTCCTGGTGATGCTCTGCCAGGCCTCTACTGCAACTGTCTTCAGTTCCTGCTTGTTCTTGGTGCATTTTCCCTTCAGTTTTGTCTTAAGCAAGTGAAATGCATGCTTATTCCGATTCAGGTCAGGTGATTGACTTGGCCATTGCAAAACATTCCACTTCTTTCCCTTAAAAATCTCTTTGGTTGCTTTTGCAGTATGCTTTGGGTCATTGTCCATCTGCACTGTGAAGCGCCGTCCAATGAGTTCTGAAGCATTTGGCTGAATATAAGCAGATATTGCCCGAAACACTTCAGAATTCACCCTGCTGCTTTTGTCAGCAGTCACATCATCAATAAGTACAAGAGAACCAGTTCTATTGGCAGCCATACATGCCCACGCCATGACACTACCACCACCATGCTTCACTGATGAGGTGGTATGCTTAGGATCATGAGCAGTTCCTTTCCTTCTCCATACTCTTCTCTTCCCATCACTCTGGTACAAGTTGATCTTGGTCTCATCTGTCCATAGGATGTTGTTCCAGAACTGTGAAGGCTTTTTTAGATGTCGTTTGGCAAACTCTAATCTGGCCTTCCTGTTTTGGAGGCTCACCAATGGTTTCCATCTTGTGGTTAACCCTCTGTATTCACTCTGGTAAAGTCTTCTCTTGATTGTTGACTTTGACACACATACACCTACCTCCTGGAGAGTGTTCTTGATCTGGCCAACTGTTGTGAAGGGTGTTTTCTTCACCAGGGAAAGAATTCTTCAATCATCCACCACAGTTGTTTTCCGTGGTCTTCCGGGTCTTTTGGTGTTGCTAAGCTCACCGATGCGTTCCTTCTTTTTAAGAATGTTCCAAACAGTTGTTTTGGCCACACCTAATGTTTTTGCTATCTCTCTGATGGGTTTGTTTTGTTTTTTCAGCCTAATGATGGCTTGCTTCACTGATAGTGACAGCTCTTTGGATCTCATCTTGAGAGTTCACAGCAACAGATTCCAAATGCAAATAGCACACTTGAAATGAACTCTGGACCTTTTATCTGCTCCTTGTAATTGGGATGATGAGGGAATAACACACACCTGGCCATGGGACAGCTGAGAAGCCAATTGTCCCATTACTTTTGGTCCCTTAGCAAGTGGGAGGCACATATGAAAACTGTTGTAATTCCTACACCGTTCACCTGATTTGGATGTAAATACCCTCAAATTAAAGCTGACAGTCTGCAGTTAAAGCACATCTTGTTCGTTTAATTTCAAATCCATTGTGGTGGTGTATAGAGCCAAAAATGTTAGAATTGTGTTGATGTCCCAATATTTATGGACCTGACTGTATGTTTGTTTTCTCCACGCTTGATCAGGGCCCAGAGGAAAGCAAAACAGCTACATGTTGATTTGGGCCTGTTTCTCTCCTCCATGAACTTGCTTCCCCACCTTCTAACTCTGACTCTACTCTCTCATAACTTCTCTCAATTAGACACACCCCAACTATATATTATGTGGTGCCAGCACCACCTAGGGGCGAATAGGTGAAATGACAACGCCAGCCTGATAACAAGAAATACCATACATTAGATAAATACAGAGATTTAAAGTGTCCCTTTCACACAAATGTGGGACGCTGCAAGTACAACTATGAACGGTGAATATATTTGTATTTTTCCACTAATACACGGCAAACTGGGCTGTAAAATATCTCACTGCACCGCTGAGCGGCAAAGATATTTTTCCTTTTTTCACTAATACATGCAAAAAAAGGCTTTAAAACAGATAACTGCACCGCTGAGGGGCAAATATATTTTACTTTTGCCACTAATACACCACAAAAAGGGCTGTAATTTTCACACAGAACGGCTAATATGCCCTTTTTTCCCTACTAATAAAAGCCCAAAAATGCTTTAGAACATATAACTGCACCGCACAAGGGGAAATAAAACATAGAAATATTTCCTTCTAATAACCCCTGTTAATGGCTGTATCACACAGCACTTGCACCCCAATAACAAGAACGGTTTGCTGGAATTACAGAGCTATATAATGGCAATTTGGGTCCGCAGTCAGTGCAGCAAGGTGTAATAGGATTGTTCCTATTACCCAGGCTGTACACTCCCCTACTGAACCCTGTTCTACACAAATGCTGTGGACTGATTGCTCCCTATCCTTTCCCTACACCTTGAATAATATTTCTCAGCACTGGTAAATTTTTTATTTTTTTTAGCACAATGATGATTTTTTTTTTATCACTGTCCCTAGCACCTGTAGGCACATCTCTCCCTGCACTGGTGAATGGCAGAATCTAAGATGGCTTCCGTATTTATACGGCTGTGACATCACAGGGTTGGTTGGCTGCTGATTGGCTGCATGCATGTCAGTATGGGTGATCCCGCCTTCCCAGACTTCCTTTCTCCATGTCCTCACACGTGCAGCAGACATTTTAGGAAAAATACGATTTGTTACTACGAAGCGCAAGGAAATTGACATTCAGTGCAAATCAAATTTTTCCTGAAATTAGTAACGAATTCCACTTTGTCAGCTTTGATTCGCTCATCTCTAATACTTACACTGGGCACTGTTATCACTGCTTGACGAAGGCTCCAATGAGATGAGCTGAAACGTTACATTGGGTGTAATAAAGGATCCACCTATTTTTCACCAGGACCGGATGCTGCCTTGTCTATTCTACTTCTATCTATCTATCTATCTATCTATCTATCTATCTATCTATCTATCTATTATCTATCTATCTATCTATCTATCTATCAATCTATTATCTATCTATCTATCTATCTATCTATCTATCTATCTATCTATCTCTATATCTATCTATCTATTATCTATCTATCTATCTCATATCTATCTTATCTATCTATCTATCTATCTATCTATCTATCTATCTATCTATCTATCTATCTATCTATCTCATATCTATCTTATCTATCTATCTATCTATCTATCTATCTCTATATCTATCTATCTATTATCTATCTATCTATCTATCTATCTATCTATCTTTCTCTATATCTCTATATCTATCTCTAAAAATAATCTATACTGTACCTCATTTTTTACTTTCTTGTATCTAGCTATCTATCATCTCTCTCTTTTTTAATATCTTTCTTTCTCTTTCTTTCTGTCTGTCTATCTATCTATCTATCTATCTATCTATCTATCTATCTATCTATTTCATATCTATCTATCTATCTATCTATCTATCTATCTATCTATCTATCTATCTCCTATCTATCTCATATCTATCTATCTATCTAATAACTATATATCTGTCTATCTATCTCTATATCTATCTATTATCTATCTATCTCTAAAAATAATCTATTCTGTACCTCATTTTTTACTTTCTTGTATCTATCTATCTATCTATCTATCTAATATCTATCTATCTATCTATCTATCTATCTATCTATCTATCTATCTATCTATCATCTCTCTCTTTTTTAATATCTTTCTTTCTATCTATCTATCTATCTATCTATCTATCTATCTATCTATCTATCTATCTATCTATCTACTGAATCTATCTAATAATAATCGACACCCATTTTGTCCCCATGTTACCTTTCCAAAAATCCAGAAATCTACAAAATAGCCACCTTTATAATGTAACAGTTTTTTAAAGAAGGAAATAAACGCACAAAACTTAATACAATATATTTTCAACCTATTTTCCCCCAAATTCAGGGCTGGGCTTGAAGATGACCTTATTGCGTCCATTTGGTTAATGAAGTGCGATTATTAATAGCCATTAATCACACGTTGCAGCCTTTTCACATTTCATAACAGCTTTTTCAGACCACAAATATGAAACCCGATGAGAATGGAGAGTGTGTGGGTGTCTTAATGCAAATAGCGGATTAGCAATCCCGCGCACTTGCCTCCACTCCATTTCTTTCCTGCGGAGCACTTTTTTGATTAGCTCAAGGAAATGAAAATGGAAACATTTCATGTAATTTTAGAAAAGGTCTGACTGGCAAAGTAGTCAATTGCCCCCTTCGCTTTCCCCATGTTGAATTGTATAGCTATAATTACAGATCCTTTGCAAAACTTTGATGTCAATCCTTACTAATTTCTAATCACAGGCAGAAGTAGTTTTAAAACTTCTTCTAATGCCGCATGAGAAAACTTCAATTTAAGGTGAAATTATACATTTCGCACCTTCAAACAGCTTTTAAAGCTTTGATAATATGTTGTAATATAAAAAGGAGCTGGAAACCTTTACAAAACAAAAGTCACTGCTTTTAACTCATTTAAGATTTTATGTTTTGACTAAAAGGGCAAAACAAGAAGGTGTCCTAAATACGGCTTCATGGAGCCAGGTGGCATCTTATGTGACATGCGACATATGGAAAGTATGTCACCAGCATAATGTACTGTAAAACGCAGCAATGGGGCATGAGTTAAAGGGAATGTATGAATCGCCTAGACATTTTTGCTAATTAAAATCAGATACTGATACATATACATGTATACTTGTTTCTAATTTGTCATCTCTAGACTACTGGTTCCTATGTACAATGTGGCTGTTGTAAAACCAATCTCTGAGTGCTGTTAGCACCAGTTTAGGCAAGATGGATGCCTCCATAATTTTATGTACATTATGTGATTATGGAGGCATCCATCTTGCCTAAACTGGTGCTAAGATTGGTTTTACAACAGCCACATTGTACATAGGAACCAGTAGTCTAGAGATGACACATTGATTTTTACGGGAGAGCATTGTAATCCTGCCTGTGATGATAATGGGATGACTGCTGAAAAGTGATTTCAACAGAACTGGAAGTGTTTGCCTATTGTGAGGCTCATCGGTCAGTGTAAAAGTTGCCAGATTTTGGGATTTTTAAAAAAATATACAGTCAGGTCCATAAATATTGGGACACGGACACAATTCTAAAATTTTTGGCTCTATACAACACCACAATAAATTTAAAATGAAACAAACAAGATGTGCTTTAACTGCAGACTGTCAGCTTTAATTTGAGGGTATTTACATCCAAATCTTGTGAACGGTGTAGGAATTACAACAGTTTGCATCTGTGCCTCCCACTTGTTAAGGGACCAAAAGTAATGGGACAGAATAATAATCATAAATCAAACTTTCACTTTTTAATACTTGGTTGCAAATCCTTTGCAGTCAATTATAGCCTGAAGTCTAGAACGCATAGACATCACCAGACGCTGGGTTTCATCCCTGGTGATGCTCTGCCAGGCCTTTACTGTAACTGTCTTCAGTTCCTGCTTGTTCTTGGGGCATTTTCCCTCCAGTTTTGTCTTCAGCAAGTGAAATGCATGCTCAATCGGATTCAGGTCAGGTGATTGACTTGGCCATTGCATAACATTCCACTTCTTTCCCTTAAAAAACTCTTTGGTTGCTTTTGCAGTATGCTTTGGGTCATTGTCCATCTGCACTGAAGCGCCGTCCAATGAGTTCTGAAGCATTTGGCTGAATATGAGCAGATAATATTGCCCGAAACACTTTAGAATTCATCCTGCTGCTTTTGTCAGCAGTCACATCATCAATAAATACAAGAGAACCAGTTCCATTGGCAGCCATACATGCCCACGTCATGACACTACCACCACCATGCTTCACTGATGAGGTGGTATGCTTAGGATCATGAGCAGTTCCTTTCCTTCTCCATACTCTTCTCTTCCCATCACTCTGGTACAAGTTGATCTTGGTCTCATCTGTCCATAGGATGTTGTTCCAGAACTGTGAAGGCTTTTTTTAGATGTCGTTTGGCAAACTCTAATCTGGCCTTCCTGTTTTTGAGGCTCACCAATGGTTTCCATCTTGTGGTGAACCCTCTGTATTCACTCTGGTGAAGTCTTCTCTTGATTGTTGACCCTGACACACATACACCTACCTCCTGGAGAGTGTTCTTGATCTGGCCAACTGTTGTGAAGGGTGTTTTCTTCACCAGGGAAAGAATTCTTCAGTCTTCCACCACAGTTGTTTTCGTGGTCTTCCGGGTCTTTTGGTGTTGCTGATCTCACCGATGCGTTCCTTCTTTTTAAGAATGTTCCAAACAGTTGTTTTGGCCACGCCTAATGTTTTTGCTATCTCTCTGATGGGTTTGTTTATTTTTTTTTCAGCCTAATGATGGCTTGCTTCACTGATAGTGACAGCTCTTTGGATCTCATCTTGAGAGTTGACAGCAACAGATTCCAAATGTAAATAGCAGACTTGAAATGAACTCTGGACCTTTTATCTGCTCATTGTAATTGGGATAATGATGGAATAACACACACCTGGCCATGGAACATCTGAGAAGCCAATTGTCCCATTACTTTTGGGAGGCACATATGCAAACTGTTGTAATTTCTACACCGTTCACCTGATTTTGATGTAAAAACCCTCAAATTAAAGCTGACAGTCTGCAGTTAAAGCACATCTTGTTCGTTTCATTTCAAATCCATTGTGGAGCCAAAAATGTTAGACTTGTGTTGATTTCCCAATATTTATGGACCTGACTGTATGTGTGATGATGAAATATTTCGTATTAAACATATGTTTAAATCATGATTTAAACAAAAAAGGATTCTTTTCCGATGTCACGTTAACTTTAAGAAGTTAAAACACTTGAAGCTTGAACTTGAAGCTCGTCAAAACAATCCTGCTAATAGTGTATAGCTGTCATAGACACCATTGATACAACCAGCCCTGTATCTCACATGGATCCAGAGATCTCCCCATTCATTGCACCAACTGCTCTGCTAGATTTATTTCAAGCTGGCAGCTCAGTATGGGTGTTTCCTTTCTGTTGCAGCTCTCTTCTATCAAAGGCTAAGGGGTGCCCTTACTGCTGCAGCACTCACTCTATCACAGCTCAGGGTTTATCCTTTCTGCTGCAGCTCTCTCTATCACAGCTCAGGGGGCATGTCTTTTCTGCTAAAGCTCTCACTGTGTATTCTTTCTGCCTCAGCCCTTTTCCTATTACAGCTCAGGGGGTGTGTCCTGCCTGCTGCAGTGCTCTCCCTATCATAGCTCAGGGGGGCGCATCCTTTCTGCTGGAGGTCTCTCCCTATCAGCTATTAATTTGATATGGAGTATATATACAGTACAGACCAAAAGTTTGGACACACCTTCTCATTCAAAGAGTTTTCTTTATTTTCATGACTATGAAAATTGTAGATTCACACTGAAGGCATCAAAACTATGAATTAATACATGTGGAATTATATACATAACAAACAAGTGTGAAACAACTGAAAATATGTCATATTCTAGGTTCTTCAAAGTAGCCACCTTTTGCTTTGATTACTGCTTTGCACACTCTTGGCATTCTCTTGATGAGCTTCAAGAGGTAGTCCCCTGAAATGGTTTTCACTTCACAGGTGTGCCCTGTCAGGTTTAATAAGTGGAATTTCTTGCCTTATAAATGGGGTTGGGACCATCAGTTGCGTTGAGGAGAAGTCAGGTGGATACACAGCTGATAGTCCTACTGAATAGACTGTTAGAATTTGTATTATGGCAAGAAAAAAGCAGCTAAGTAAAGAAAAACGAGTGGCCATCATTACTTTAAGAAATTAAGGTCAGTCAGTCAGCCCGAAAAATTGGGAAAACTTTGAAAGTAAGGGCTATTTGACCATGATAGAGAGTGATGGGGTGCTGCGCCAGATGACCTGGCCTCCACAGTCACCGGACCTGAACCCAATCGAGATGGTTTGGGGTGAGCTGGACCTCAGAGTGAAGGCAAAAGGGCCAACAAGTGCTAAGCATCTCTGGGAACTCCTTCAAGACTGTTGGAAGACCATTTCAGGGGACTACCTCTTGAAGCTCATCAAGAGAATGCCAAGAGTGTACAAAGCAGTAATCAAAGCAAAAGGTGGCTACTTTGAAGAACCTAGAATATGACATATTTTCAGTTGTTTCACACTTGTTTGTTATGTATATAGATCCACATGTGTTAATTCATAGTTTTGATGCCTTTATAGTCATGAAAATAAAGAAAACTCTTTGAATGAGAAGGTGTGTCCAAACTTTTGGTCTGTACTGTATATTATCAATGGGCAACATTATGTAACCAGGTGGTACTAGAGTAAGTTGAATTGCTGGAATGTAGCTACAATGTATGACCAGTATCCAACTTCATCACTCATTGCCATGTAATCACCAGTAGGAAGCCCTTCTCAGATCTTTTTTTTAGATGTACAGATGTATGCATGCAGAATGTAACCTTAGCAAAGCTCCTTTATGTATTTTTTTTTTTTCGGGGGACACATGACTAAAACAATACGAAGATATGTTCGCAGTAGAGATTAATGAATTTCTTGAAATGTGTTTCAGGTCAGGTTTTATTAAATCAGTCAAAAACATTTTATTTGGATCCGAATCAGTTCTACTTTCACGAAAAGGGCTCAAATTGTGCTGAAAATTGGTGTATGACACTCTGGAGTTTCCTAAGAATTCTTGTTTTTTTCTTTTAAAAATTTATTTTAGATTTTTTTTTCTCTCATTCTCCCTTTTTAAGCTTATATAATATCAGAGTGACATTGCTATATATAGCTATGGGTAAATGCATGGTTGTCGGTATTAAACAGCTAAAAACTTTCCAAAAATGATCCTTATTGTGGGCAGATGTCTATCGGCATTTAAAGACAAACCTTTTTTCTGAAAAAAAAACGTGCCTTGTTCTGAACAAGTGTCCAAGAATTATGCCTTAAAGGGAGCATAATTTAACTTATGAGTACTGTTTCTTTTAAAAGCTCATGCCTTGTGCACTGCAACACTCGAAGTTATGAACAGCTTCAGCTGCCCTGACTTTAAGACACACAGTACACAAACTGCCCCTGTGCTGTCTCTAATTATAAAACCTGACTTTCTACCTAGTAATTCAACCTACCTAACTAAATACATCTTCTTCACAATGCTTTCATTTTCCCTGCAGTACTCCAAAATGGCTGGGTCTGTCTGAGACATGGCAGACATGTCCTACCACATCAGTGGCTAAGCTCACAATGGCATTTCTGCTTCAGAGCTAGCATAGAACCTGACAGACCACCCAATATCCTCCCTCTTCATTGTCTGACTGCAAAGCATTATGGGCAAGCCTGCCAGATGGGCACCCGCCCAGAGTCATGTGATTCCTCATCTTCATCTTCCCTGGCTCTGTTTTCCTACAGCATTTTAAATTGATAATGGAGGGCGCCATGTCACATGATTCACAAAAAAACGTTTTAGTTTAGACTTTTTTTTAAATTATTGACGAATCCAGTGATTGTCAAGTGGCCACACTATTTCACCAGAAATCAGCTATTACAAACCTCTTGTGCTGTTCTAGGGTTTAAAAAATGTGTTTTCTGGTAAGATTGTGTGGCCATTTAACAAAACATTTGTAAATCTTGTCAAATATATCTAGGCATGGTTCTCAACTGCTCCAGTAGTTACATAGTTGCATAGTTAATTCAGCTGAAAAAATACATAAGTCCATCATGTTTAACCAAGGGATAGGAGGGGACTAGAGATGAGCAAATTTTTTAAAAATTCGATTCGGCCGGTTAGCCAAATTTTTTGGAAAAATTTGCTTCGATCCGAATGTATTCGCGGCGAATCGTGTTAAAAAAAAGGCTATTTCCAGGCTGCAGAGAGCCTTTATAGGGGTGTAGAACACTGTGCCTTGCAGTAACACGTATAGGGATTCTGCTTTGGTAGCTAAATAATACTGTCAGTCAGTATGACATGCAGATAACAGGCGTCGCACTTAGAATCACTGCACACTTCACTTATTTGGGCAGTCACGGGGCCAAAACTGACCAAATAACTCAAGTATCAACTCAGCCTTACAAGTCAATGTTAGCGCCAAGAAGAAGCGCACTCCTTTTACACCGTCGTCAGCTGATTCCACATAGATGTCTACAGAACCTGTTCTATTAAACGCTTATACAAGTAGAGCCCCCGACAGAGTAGAGAGGGTGTCAGCAGTAAGTTTGTGTTGACGTCACTGATTAATTTGCCCTTCCTCTGATCCGTCAGAACAATAACCCCCCAAAGAATGGATCCTGTCTGTGGAGCATACGCCTTTACTCGGTCAGCATTTGGTTAGTAATCCGTATTCAGTATTGCTAATGCCAAAAAGAAACAGGAGTGGATCCAAAACAGATGACATGTAAATGGAATATTTGCATGTCTTCTGTGTTTTGTACCCACTCCTGCTTTTGGCTACCAAATCATAAGCCAATTCTGATGGGACCATACAGGCATTAAAGCTGGTACACAGACAGGATCCGCTGTGCGTCTAATTTTCCTTCCTTCTGACAGATCAGAATAAGTGTCAAATAAATGATGATGTCAGCCAGGCCGAAATCCAAAATAGTGGACCAGTCATGAAGTGGGGAGGGTGGGAACAGCATGAGAAGTCCACAGAGTGGACCTATGACAGTGGTGAGGTGGAAGCAGCATGAGGAGACCTGAGAGTGGCCCAATAACAGGGTCTGGAGGTGGAAGCAGTATGAGGAGGCCACCGAGTGGCACAATGACAGAGTCTGTAGGTGGCGGCAGCAGCAGCATTATGAGAAGGCCACCGAGTTGCACAATGACAGAGTCTGGAGGTGGCAACAGCAACAGCAGCATTAGGAGGAGGCCATAGAGTGGCACAATGACCGAGTCTGGAGGTGGCAGCAGCATGAGTATTCCACAGAGTGGCACAACGACAGAATCTGGAGGTGGCAGCAGCATGAGGAAGCCACAGAATGGCACAATGACAGAGTGTCAATCGACCAAGACACTGTACTTCTGGGGGAACCTGTCTGGCATGAACAGGCCTCTAGTAGGTACAGACAATGACAAGACAAAGCGTCAAGATAGCTTTGAGCCCAGAAGAGTCGCGAAGTTCATCAAAAATAAATTTTGTTTTTCGAACCAAAATACTTTAATAAAGATTTTACCGCACATAAACAGCAGCGCTGACAACTGAATTAATTTTGTTTTTCGACCGACATACTTCTATAAAGATTTTACCACATATTACTACAGTGCTGAACGCTGAATAAAAATTATTTTTCCACCAAAATAAGTGAGAAAACTGCAGCGCTAAATGCTGAATAAAATTAGTTTTTCCACCGAAACACATCACAAAAGATTCTACTGCATATTACTACAGCACTAAACGCTGAATAAGAATTGTTTTTCCACCTAAATACGTCACAAAAGATTTTACCGCATATAACGGTGCATGGAGATGGAGAGGGTGTTCGGATTCCCCCGGACTATACGGGCGTCTCAAAAATGAACCGCTGCTCCCGAGTACCTATAGCAGCTCCTGGGAAGGTCAGGGAGTGACCTGGTCATCCGGCATCTATTCGCTCAGCTGAAGGATGATTTTGAAAGTGTGTAGAAGCCACACGGGGCCGCCACGCTGCAGAATTATCATGGAGACATCATGGAGATTTTACAGCATATAACCGCAGCGCTGACCGCTGAATAAATTTAGTTTTTTGACCAAAATACTTCAATAAAGATTTTACCACATATAACCGCCACACTGACTGACTGCTACCGCCACTACTTCCGTGAACCCCTGCACCACTACTTTCTGGGTAGGTAGGCTGCTGCGAAGCAGGTGCTCTACCCCAGGCACGTTTGGCTCCCGATCTCCCACTGCTGCCACCCTGCTGAATCCCAGCCATGCTTTCAACACATATGACCGCCAAAGTGATCTGAGAATATTTTTTTCTTTTTGTACTGAAAGAGGCCACTAAATGCTTTCAACATATATAACCGCCGCTGATGTGAACTGAGAATGTATTTTTCTTTTTATACGGAAATAGGCCACTAAACGCTTTCAACACATATAACAGCCGCTGACGTGAACTGAGAATGTATTTTTCTTTTTGTACTGAAATACAAAATAACACATGTAACCGCTACTACTTCCGTGAAGCCCTGCACCACTACTTCCCGGGTAGGTAGGCTGCTGCGAAGCAGGTGCTCTACCCTGGGCACGTTTGGCTTCGGACCTCCCACTGCTGCCACCATGCTGACTCCCAGTCATGCTTTCAACACATATAACCGCCGATGTGAACTGAGAATATATTTTTCTTTTTGTACTGAAATAGGCCAGTAAAAGCTTTCAGGAGAAATAAATGCACCAGTGACGTGCGTATATATTTTTCTTTCTGTACTGAAATAGGCCACAGATTGCTTTTGCCACAAATAAGTGCACCAGTGAAATGCGTATATATTTTTATTTTTTTACTGTAATACGACCCTATACGCTTTCAACAGAAATAACTGCAGAAGTGAACTGAGCATATATTTTTCTTGTTGGACTGAAATAGGCCCCTATACACTTTCACCAGAATTAACTGCAGAAATGCACTGAGAATATATTTTTCTTGCAGTACTGAAATACGCCCCTATACGCTTTCACCAGAAAAAATTGCAACAGTGCAGTGCGTATATATTTTTCTTTTTTTACTGTAATACGCCCCTATACGCTTTCAACAGAAATAACTGCAGAAGTAAACAGAGCATATATTTTTCTTGTTGGACTGAAATAGGCCACTATACGCTTTCACCAGAATTAAATGCAGAAATGCACTGAGAATATATTTTTCTTGTAGTACTGAAATACGCCACTATACGCTTTCACCAGAATTAACTGCAGAAATGCACTGAATGCACTTGTTGTACTGGAATACGACCCTATAGGCTTTGACCAGAAAAAACGTAAAGCGGGAAGTGCGTATATATTTTTCTTGTAGTACTGAAATATGCCCCTATACGCTTAGTGCAGTGCGTAAATCTTTTTTGTATTTTTACTGAAATACGCCCCTCTACGCTTTCACCAGAAATAATTGCAGAAGTGAAATGCATAAATATTTTTCTTGTAGTACTGATATAGGATACTAACGATACTAAAATATAAGCCACTAAAGGCTTTTCAACATAGCACTTGCTGCCCAATAACAAAATAGCTGGAATGACAGAGCTCTCTAATGGCTATTTGGATCCCCAAATAATCATTCCCTGCACTTTTTTGAATCGCTTTCCTATCAATGTCTCTAGCGCCTTCTGATGTCTCTCTGTGCACTAAGATGCTGTGAAATGATTCCTCCCTATCCTTTCCCTGCACTTATAAATCCTTTTTTCTTTTTTTTTTTCCACAATGAGGTTTTTCCAATTGCTGTCCCTAGCGCCTTCACATGTCTGTCCCTGCACTCTGAACGCTGGAAAATGGCAGAATCTAAAATGGCTACCGTATTATTCGAGCTGTGACATATGGCTGCTGATTGGCTACATGCAGGCATGTCAATCTGGGTGATCCCGCCTTCCTAGAGTTCCTTGCCCCATGTCCTCAGTCCTCACACGTGTAGCCGCCATTTCAGGAAAATTGCGATTCGTTACCACGAAGCGCGAGGAAATTTGCATTAGTTGCGAATCTAATTTTTCCTGAAATTCGGATAGAATTCCACTTTGTCAGCTTCAATTCGCTCATCTCTAGAAGGGACCATGAACTAGGAATAGCAGCTCTGAAGCACAAACTGCTGCTCTTATGATTTTAATACTGTAAAGATTAGGGATAGGGCAACATTCATAAGCAATGATGTAAAGTGGCAATCACAATGCAACATATATTGAGACAATAGCCGCAATGAAAAGAAGAATGTCTGTATGTATAATTTTCTGCTTCTCATATTAATTCTACACGCACATACTGTATGTAATTAGTGATTTATTATTTATTTCTATGGAGAGTTAATCATTTCTAATTTCAAAGCGTTCTGCCATATGATTAAAATACAGTCAGGTATAGTCTTCAAAATATAGTTCTCAAGGCAGTTTTTTTTTTTATCAGTGCGGTAATTAGACTCAAATCAATAAAAAGGATTTCCATATGAAAGTGTCCTTTAATCAGGGCAAACGTGTATTTGTTGTAAAACTCCAGTATGTTTGTTTTTTTTATATATTTTTCTATTACGCTACTCAGTTCTAATCATGCAAATTAAAATAAATATTATTCATACATTATTTATGATATGTAGGTCACTCATCATCGTGCGAAAAAATGACAATTATTTATTTGCTTATTTATTTCCTTTTTTTTTATAAATTATTTTTGTGTTTTTTTTTGTTTTTTTTTACCAGCTGGGATAACTCAGAGCTGAGGAAGTTGCTTTCATAGTGAGATAAAAAGTAAAATATCATAATATTTATTCTAAATTCCCTGAAGAGTAGATTAAAGTCTGAATAAATTTTGTTCAAAAATACTATTTGCTGAATACTAACAATTAAATTGTAATTGTAAAAGCGAAGAGGATGACTGTAATATTGTACTATAGGGTTACTTGTAGGAATCTCTGCCTTCATAATAACAACTTTATTTCACATGTAACTATTAAAGAAGAAATCCCACAAAAATGTTTATTCTCTGATCTGCTAGAAAGGTGCATGATGTAATCTGTATTGAATATAATCTTCTCATCAGTGACTGTATTTGTGAGTTATCCCCTCCCTTCTGATCCTCAGCTGTGTCATGTGACCAGCACTCCAACTGACACCGAACAGGAAGTCAGTTACTGCTCTATTCATTCCTATCAGAGTGACATTGAGGCTTTCATAGAATACATAGAGAAAGTAGCTTCCTGTCCACACATAAGATGCTGTGTTATTTGGAGAGTCAGAGTGCTGGTCACATGACACAGCTGAGGATCAGAAGGGAGGTTATAACTCACAAATAAAGTCACTGGTAAGAAGATTACATTCACTACAGATTACATCATGTACCTTTCTAACAGGTCAGAGAATATTTTTTTTTGCGGGAGTTCTTCTTTAACCATAATATTACAGGGCTATTCCCATCAGGCATAGTTATAGCATATTGATAGGATATGCCATAGTTGTCTTATAGGAGCAGGTCACACCTCTGGAACATGCTTATATCTCCAGAAGAGAGACACAAAGTGAATGAAGAGCAAGCCTTGCTCGCTCAGCAATTTTTTAAAGTTTCATATGTAGCAGTGAATGAAAAGTGTGTGCATACAGTATGTGCAGTGTGCTTTCCCCTCACTACAGAGCCCCTGGAGATAGGAGTGGGACCTGTCTATCTCACATTTTTGGTATATCTTATCAATATGTCATAGATGTCCCGGTTTGCACAACCTCTTTTACAACCAGTTGTATCGGAAAAACTATTGAAAACTGATTGGACCAGACAGGCTAGCCTTCACACCCCAGGCAGAGCAATAAGCCTTGGACACTTATGACCTTGATGCTATTTCAAAAGTTGACCTTACTTAGATCACTTTGGGTAGGTACTACCACTGCAAAATGAGGACACTTCACAAGACCGGTCGTTTTAGAGAAGCTCTGACCCAGTTGTGGAGCCATCACAGTTTGGCCCTGTAACGGACCGTTTCAGCAGACAAGGGGTTAAAATCCGTTTAGGCGATATGCCCCTTTCTGAGAGACAGGCACAGCTACTGTAGGACACCAACCTCCCGAACTGGATACAAAGTAGCACTCCAAACTGGAACCTCACGAATAGCTGCTAGCAGACGAACAGGAATCAGCTAACACTCCTGGCAATCAGTCTCTAACAGCATACAGCGGATCCCCCCAATAATGAGACAAGGCTCCGTGTTGAGGGTCAAGCAGTGGTCTGACTGTACTTCAAGTACAGCCTCTTTTATTCATAAACCACAAACATAGTACTGCCCACAGGGGTTTGAAATACAACCAATCAGTAATTTACAACACATACAATGTAACTACAGCAACCAATCGTTCACGCCCCCAGAGGACCAGAATGAAGACTGTGACATAGGACAGATACAACATATCCCCACAATGCATCATGGTTTCCTCCTCTCTGTCCCGGAGACAACCTGAGGAGCAATCCAATTATCTTTCAGGACAAAGGGAGATCGCCAATACACATGTGTATACAACAGGACAGACATCACCATTTAAACACACAATGGGACAATGGCACAATAGAAACACACCCAGCATATTCCTCCCAAGCTGACAAGTTACACTTATACATTTTTACAACTTTGTGAGTTTACATTGGCCATACATATAACTTACATCGATTTAAACAGTATAACTTGGGGACAAACCTATCCAAAATTCACTTGAATAGGTTCAGGGGTTTAAAAGTTAGTATGGGCCATAATCCTGAGGCAAGAGGCGGATAAACAGGCCTCTCCAAAACCCAGTGGCGAGGTTGTTTCGCCACACATCTCCCCCCCCCCCCAGGGAAGACTAACCAGATACCTGACCTCACGCCGGTCGGTACCTGAGTTAGTCTGGCAGCCCACCCACAACCCAATACTGGACCTGTTGCATTTGGTAGCCTGTCTCTGTCCAGTGAGTCCACCAAGGTTATGTTGAAAGCTGGTACTCCCGGTCTCTGTGTTGCTCCTTGGCTTAGAGTCTGGTTGTTGGAGGGGGAGACCGACTGTCTCTACCCCCTGTGCTGTAAGTGCAGAGACCACGGTCCCATCTGCACTGTTGTGGGGCCTACTGTCTCCCCCTGGTGCGTTAAGCTGCCGCTGGGGAGAGGGGGTAACAAGCTCCTCTCCCATACATACTTCCAGCAGCTGTGGAGGGCGACCGACTGTCTCCGCTCCCAATACAGTGTCCTGCCGCTGGGGAAAGGAGACTGGGCTCTCTATTCCCTGCTGGACACTATGCCGCTGGGGGACAGGACCGACTGTCTCTGCCCCCTGTAACTCCGCCTGCCGCTGGGGAAAGGAGACTGGGCTCCCAATTCCCAATAATTCATACGGCCGCTGGGGAATGGAGACTGGGCTCCCAATTCCCAAAAAATCATGCTGCTGCTGGGGGGCAGGAACAACTACCTCTGCCCCCTGTAACTCAGCCTGCCACTAGGGAGGGAGGATGCTGCTCTCCTCTCCCTGCACTTCACACTGCCGCTGGGGAATGGAGACTGGGCTCCCAATTGCCTGCAATTCACACTGCCGCTGGGGAATGGAGACTGGGCTCCCAATTCCCTGCAGGACCGGTGGAGAGACCTCGGTCCCATCTGTACCGGCCACCTGGGGTCCTTCCCAGTAACACTCTACAATATCTGCCCAGCTGAATGGGTCTGGATCTGGGTCTGTCACCTTACTGTCCTGCTGAGCCTTCCCAATGGAGTCGAAGAGATCTCGGTAGTCCTGCTCCAGTTCCCACTCCAGGGTTGCTAGGTGAGCCAGTTCTTGCTCTACTTCATGGGGGTCATCCCACTGATGCCTAGCCTCCTTCTCATAGAAAATGTCCTGAAGTCTGGACTGTGCAGGGCTCCCGAAGTCAGGCTCTGCAAAGGACTCCCATAACAAGCCAGGACCATCAAACTCCTCTCCCTCTGGCTTGTCATGTTCGGCTGTCCCGGGTATATACTGTGCCATATACCACCAAAGCGCCTGGTAGGCATCCTCCAGCCATAGCTCCTGCCATACCCGGTGCTCTAGTTCCTTCACCCATTCCTCCAGGGGCTGCTCTCCCAGGAAGGGCATCCGCAGGGCCACTTGCTTCTGCAACCGCTGCTCTTCACTGGGGAGACTGTCACCCCGCTGGTATTGTACCTTATCCAGGGCCTGGTACCAGATGCCTTTCCTTAATGCATCCCGGCCATCCAGGTCCTCCTCCTCATATAACACTGCTGGTTCCATCCTGGTGCTTTTAGGGTCGCTGTACTGGGACATGCGTTGCCCTTAAATTGTAGAATCCACAGAAATGGTGTCTCCTGTAGCTGTCCTTCTGGCTGTAGGAATGATCCCGCTGCTTGCCACCAATGTAACGTCCCGTTTCCGCAGACAAGGGGTTAACATCTGTTTAGGCGATATGCCCCTTTCTGAGAGACAGGCGCAGCTACTGTAGGACACCAACCTCCCGAACTGGATACAAAGTAGCACTCCAAACTGGAACCTCACGAATAGCTGCTAGCAGACGAACAGGAATCAGCTTACACTCCTGCCAATCAGTCTCTAACAGCATACAGCGGATCCCCCCAATAACGAGACAAGGCTCCGTGTTGAGGGTCAAGCAGTGGTCTGACTGTACTTCAAGTACAGCCTCTTTTATTCATAAACCACAAACATAGTACTGCCCACAGGGGTTTGAAATACAACCAATTAGTAATTTACAACACATACAATGTAACTACAGCAACCAATCGTTCACGCCCCCAGAGGACCAGAATGAAGACTGTGACATAGGACAGATACAACATATCCCCACAATGCATCATGGTTTCCTCCTCTCTGTCCCGGAGACAACCTGAGGAGCAATCCAATTATCTTTCAGGACAAAGGGAGATCGCCAATACACATGTGTATACAACAGGACAGACATCACCATTTAAACACACAATGGGACAATGGCACAATAGAAACACACCCAGCATATTCCTCCCAAGCTGACAAGTTACACTTATACATTTTTACAACTTTGTGAGTTTACATTGGCCATACATATAACTTACATCGATTTAAACAGTATAACTTGGGGACAAACCTATCCAAAATTCACTTGAATAGGTTCAGGGGTTTAAAAGTTAGTATGGGCCATAATCCTGAGGCAAGAGGCGGATAAACAGGCCTCTCCAAAACCCAGTGGCGAGGTTGTTTCGCCACACATCTCCCCCCCCCCAGGGAAGACTAACCAGATACCTGACCTCACGCCGGTCGGTACCTGAGTTAGTCTGGCAGCCCACCCACAACCCAATACTGGACCTGTTGCATTTGGTAGCCTGTCTCTGTCCAGTGAGTCCACCAAGGTTATGTTGGAAGCTGGTACTCCCGGTCTCTGTGTTGCTCCTTGGCTTAGAGTCTGGTTGTTGGAGGGGGAGACCGACTGTCTCTACCCCCTGTGCTGTAAGTGCAGAGACCACGGTCCCATCTGCACTGTTGTGGGGCCTACTGTCTCCCCCTGGTGCGTTAAGCTGCCGCTGGGGAGAGGGGGTAACGAGCTCCTCTCCCATACATACTTCCAGCCGCTGTGGAGGGCGACCGACCGTCTCCGCTCCCAATACAGTGTCCTGCCGCTGGGGAAAGGAGACTGGGCTCTCTATTCCCTGCTGGACACTATGCCGCTGGGGGACAGGACCGACTGTCTCTGCCCCCTGTAACTCCGCCTGCCGCTGGGGAAAGGAGACTGGGCTCCCAATTCCCAATAATTCATACGGCCGCTGGGGAATGGAGACTGGGCTCCCAATTCCCAAAAAATCATGCTGCTGCTGGGGGGCAGGAACAACTACCTCTGCCCCCTGTAACTCAGCCTGCCACTAGGGAGGGAGGATGCTGCTCTCCTCTCCCTGCACTTCACACTGCCGCTGGGGAATGGAGACTGGGCTCCCAATTGCCTGCAATTCACACTGCCGCTGGGGAATGGAGACTGGGCTCCCAATTCCCTGCAGGACCGGTGGAGAGACCTCGGTCCCATCTGTACCGGCCACCTGGGGTCCTTCCCAGTAACACTCTACAATATCTGCCCAGCTGAATGGGTCTGGATCTGGGTCTGTCACCTTACTGTCCTGCTGAGCCTTCCCAATGGAGTGGAAGAGATCTCGGTAGTCCTGCTCCAGTTCCCACTCCAGGGTTGCTAGGTGAGCCAGTTCTTGCTCTACTTCATGGGGGTCATCCCACTGATGCCTAGCCTCCTTCTCATAGAAAATGTCCTGAAGTCTGGACTGTGCAGGGCTCCCGAAGTCAGGCTCTGCAAAGGACTCCCATAACAAGCCAGGACCATCAAACTCCTCTCCCTCTGGCTTGTCATGTTCGGCTGTCCCGGGTATATACTGTGCCATATACCACCAAAGCGCCTGGTAGGCATCCTCCAGCCATAGCTCCTGCCATACCCGGTGCTCTAGTTCCTTCACCCATTCCTCCAGGGGCTGCTCTCCCAGGAAGGGCATCCGCAGGGCCACTTGCTTCTGCAACCGCTGCTCTTCACTGGGGAGACTGTCACCCCGCTGGTATTGTACCTTATCCAGGGCCTGGTACCAGATGCCTTTCCTTAATGCATCCCGGCCATCCAGGTCCTCCTCCTCATATAACACTGCTGGTTCCATCCTGGTGCTTTTAGGGTCGCTGTACTGGGACATGCGTTGCCCTTAAATTGTAGAATCCACAGAAATGGTGTCTCCTGTAGCTGTCCTTCTGGCTGTAGGAATGATCCCGCTGCTTGCCACCAATGTAACGTCCCGTTTCCGCAGACAAGGGGTTAACATCTGTTTAGGCGATATGCCCCTTTCTGAGAGACAGGCGCAGCTACTGTAGGACACCAACCTCCCGAACTGGATACAAAGTAGCACTCCAAACTGGAACCTCACGAATAGCTGCTAGCAGACGAACAGGAATCAGCTTACACTCCTGCCAATCAGTCTCTAACAGCATACAGCGGATCCCCCCAATAACGAGACAAGGCTCCGTGTTGAGGGTCAAGCAGTGGTCTGACTGTACTTCAAGTACAGCCTCTTTTATTCATAAACCACAAACATAGTACTGCCCACAGGGGTTTGAAATACAACCAATCAGTAATTTACAACACATACAATGTAACTACAGCAACCAATCGTTCACGCCCCCAGAGGACCAGAATGAAGACTGTGACATAGGACAGATACAACATATCCCCACAATGCATCATGGTTTCCTCCTCTCTGTCCCGGAGACAACCTGAGGAGCAATCCAATTATGTCTCAGGACAAAGGGAGATCGCCAATACACATGTGTATACAACAGGACAGACATCACTATTTAAACACACAATGGGACAATGGCACAATAGAAACACACCCAGCATATTCCTCCCAAGCTGACAAGTTACACTTATTATAAATTGTTACAACTTTGTGAGTTTACATTGGCCATACATATAACTTACATCAATTTAAACAGTATAACTTGGGGACAAACCTATCCAAAATTCACTTGAATAGGTTCAGGGGTTTAAAAGTTAGTATGGGCCATAATCCTGAGGCAAGAGGCGGATAAACAGGCCTCTCCAAAACCCAGTGGCGAGGTTGGTTTCGCCACAGGCCCTTTTACAGAGTTGCACAGATACATTTGTCCATTTTTAATGCCTTCCATTACATCAACTTCAAACTTTATGGTGCACTTTCTACATGGAGTGCAATAGGTTATCCTAACCAGGGACCTTTACCCATAGGAAAATGTACTTGGTGTTAGTATCCGGTATGATATGATCATCATCATCATCACATGATGTCATGCACACCGAAGAAGATGGTGTTGGTTGGGTCTGTAAATCAGACAAAGTGAAAAAAACAAAGCAGAAGTTGAGGCTAAGGATGAGGGACAATTTTAGCAGGTACTCTAAGGGCACCTCTAGGACCGGAATATCTGAGATTTAGACACTTGTGGAGCATTTGGCACACATGGAATTGTATGCTTTATCCAGGATTAAAAGAAATCACATGCTCTTGCCATTATTTTTGTCAATTGGCTTTACTTAAAGGGGTTGTCCACTTTTTTCTATTGATGACCTATCCTCAGGATAAGTCATCAATATAAGACTCCCCCATTCATCAGCTGTTTGAAGAGAAAGCAGCATCGCAACTGCAGCGGTGACGCGGTGTAATTACAACTATGGCATCCCTATTCACTTCAATGGGACGGCACCTTCTGTTTAAGTAAATAGGACTGAGCTGCCCCATAGAAGTGAATGGGGAAGCTATAGTTGTAATTACACCTGGTCACTGCTGTAGTCGCAACGGCGATCAGATAAACAGTGAAGAAAAAGCAGAGCTCATATGAGTGCTGCTTTCTCTTCAAACAGCTGGTTGGCGGTGGGGGTGCCGGGTGTCGGACCCCTGCTAATCTGATTTTGATGACCTGATTTTGATTCCACTTGCTTTCAAAATAGAGGGGAGAATTGCACCAATCTTCCATAGTTTGGGTAGGGGCACTTGCAGTTTTAGGAGCTGAAAACATGTTAAGATTATGTCACGAGGATGTCAAGACCCACGCCTGACTCCGTTATACCCGGGGTCAGGAAGTCACAGCGGTTGGCTGCGCGCTCTATGTAAGATAGGGCTGTTTCCTTATGGTAGCTCTCTGGGTTTGCTTTGCAACCCTTTTTGGCTCACTCAGGGATCCGTAGCTCCTTCTCCTCAGCTGTTCCTTGTCCAGCACTCCCTAACCTCCTTATATTCCCCTCTCACACTTCTCTGGTTGCCAGATATAGAGCTTCCTGCCTGGACTTCTATACTGACCCTCTGGAGCTGTGTTGCTGCGTTCTCTGGTTGTTGGTCCAGAACGTTTCCCTCCGGATCCCTGTTGGACCTTTGTGGTCTGCCGTGGTCGCCCACCTGGGTGTATGTGTTTGTCTGTATTATCTGTCCTCTCCCTGGTGTTTCCCTCTTAGTGTCAGTGGTGCGGACTAGCGATCCCACCGGCCCGTTCACTATCTAGGGCTTATTCTAGGGAAAGCCAGGGTTTAGGCCCGTGATCGCCGCACGGGTGAGGAACCCGTCTAGGGACGTCAGGGCAGTCAGGTGCCAGCCGCAAGGTGAGTTAGGGGTCACCACCTTTCCCTCTCCCTTGGGCAGGGCTTTCCCTTTTCCCTCCCTGTGCGTGACGCCGGTCATTACAGATTAGTGTTGAGCGAACATGTTCGGCCGAATACCTGCTCGGCTCGAGCATCGCTATGCTCAGCACATGGCGGTACTCCGCTGAGTACCGCATGTGCTCGAGCGCCATGCTCGAGTCTCCTTCCTGAACGTTTCGTGGCTGCTAAGCAGCCAATAAACATGCAGGTAAATACTGCCATCACTGTAATTCCAGTAGCCATGTTGGCTGATTGGCTGGCCGGAACGCGTCATTGGGTGCTATATAGCACCCAATGACGCGGGTTCGGCTCATTGTGAGTCAGGGAGAGCTGCGCTTAGAAAGGGACAGATAGTGTAGGGAGTGTGATCGCAATATATTCAACAGAAAAACGTTTCAAAGACCCAAAAGTCCTTTTAAGGACTATTGTGTGTGGTGGCAGGCTGGCAGCAATATAATTTAGACAGCAAATTTTTTTTTCCGTACTTTGCAATACTTTTTCAATAAAGGGTGTCTGCAGTGACTTGTGACATCTGTGCTGCAATACCTTCTGTGTTTCAGGGCCAGATATTGGAAAAAATATTACTGACAACAAATATACACTTGAATAGGTTCAGGGGTTTAAAAGTTAGTATGGGCCATAATCCTGAGGCAAGAGGCGGATAAACAGGCCTCTCCAAAACCCAGTGGCGAGGTTGTTTCGCCACACATCTCCCTCCCCCCCAGGGAAGACTAACCAGATACCTGACCTCACGCCGGTCGGTACCTGAGTTAGTCTGGCAGCCCACCCACAACCCAATACTGGACCTGTTGCATTTGGTAGCCTGTCTCTGTCCAGTGAGTCCACCAAGGTTATGTTGGAAGCTGGTACTCCCGGTCTCTGTGTTGCTCCTTGGCTTAGAGTCTGGTTGTTGGAGGGGGAGACCGACTGTCTCTACCCCCTGTGCTGTAAGTGCAGAGACCACGGTCCCATCTGCACTGTTGTGGGGCCTACTGTCTCCCCCTGGTGCGTTAAGCTGCCGCTGGGGAGAGGGGGTAACGAGCTCCTCTCCCATACATACTTCCAGCCGCTGTGGAGGGCGACCGACCGTCTCCGCTCCCAATACAGTGTCCTGCCGCTGGGGAAAGGAGACTGGGCTCTCTATTCCCTGCTGGACACTATGCCGCTGGGGGACAGGACCGACTGTCTCTGCCCCCTGTAACTCCGCCTGCCGCTGGGGAAAGGAGACTGGGCTCCCAATTCCCAATAATTCATACGGCCGCTGGGGAATGGAGACTGGGCTCCCAATTCCCAAAAAATCATGCTGCTGCTGGGGGGCAGGAACAACTACCTCTGCCCCCTGTAACTCAGCCTGCCACTAGGGAGGGAGGATGCTTCTCTCCTCTCCCTGCACTTCACACTGCCGCTGGGGAATGGAGACTGGGCTCCCAATTGCCTGCAATTCACACTGCCGCTGGGGAATGGAGACTGGGCTCCCAATTCCCTGCAGGACCGGTGGAGAGACCTCGGTCCCATCTGTACCGGCCACCTGGGGTCCTTCCCAGTAACACTCTACAATATCTGCCCAGCTGAATGGGTCTGGATCTGGGTCTGTCACCTTACTGTCCTGCTGAGCCTTCCCAATGGAGTCGAAGAGATCTCGGTAGTCCTGCTCCAGTTCCCACTCCAGGGTTGCTAGGTGAGCCAGTTCTTGCTCTACTTCATGGGGGTCATCCCACTGATGCCTAGCCTCCTTCTCATAGAAAATGTCCTGAAGTCTGGACTGTGCAGGGCTCCCGAAGTCAGGCTCTGCAAAGGACTCCCATAACAAGCCAGGACCATCAAACTCCTCTCCCTCTGGCTTGTCATGTTCGGCTGTCCCGGGTATATACTGTGCCATATACCACCAAAGCGCCTGGTAGGCATCCTCCAGCCATAGCTCCTGCCATACCCGGTGCTCTAGTTCCTTCACCCATTCCTCCAGGGGCTGCTCTCCCAGGAAGGGCATCCGCAGGGCCACTTGCTTCTGCAACCGCTGCTCTTCACTGGGGAGACTGTCACCCCGCTGGTATTGTACCTTATCCAGGGCCTGGTACCAGATGCCTTTCCTTAATGCATCCCGGCCATCCAGGTCCTCCTCCTCATATAACACTGCTGGTTCCATCCTGGTGCTTTTAGGGTCGCTGTACTGGGACATGCGTTGCCCTTAAATTGTAGAATCCACAGAAATGGTGTCTCCTGTAGCTGTCCTTCTGGCTGTAGGAATGATCCCGCTGCTTGCCACCAATGTAACGTCCCGTTTCCGCAGACAAGGGGTTAACATCTGTTTAGGCGATATGCCCCTTTCTGAGAGACAGGCGCAGCTACTGTAGGACACCAACCTCCCGAACTGGATACAAAGTAGCACTCCAAACTGGAACCTCACGAATAGCTGCTAGCAGACGAACAGGAATCAGCTTACACTCCTGCCAATCAGTCTCTAACAGCATACAGCGGATCCCCCCAATAACGAGACAAGGCTCCGTGTTGAGGGTCAAGCAGTGGTCTGACTGTACTTCAAGTACAGCCTCTTTTATTCATAAACTACAAACATAGTACTGCCCACAGGGGTTTGAAATACAACCAATCAGTAATTTACAACACATACAATGTAACTACAGCAACCAATCGTTCACGCCCCCAGAGGACCAGAATGAAGACTGTGACATAGGACAGATACAACATATCCCCACAATGCATCATGGTTTCCTCCTCTCTGTCCCGGAGACAACCTGAGGAGCAATCCAATTATGTCTCAGGACAAAGGGAGATCGCCAATACACATGTGTATACAACAGGACAGACATCACTATTTAAACACACAATGGGACAATGGCACAATAGAAACACACCCAGCATATTCCTCCCAAGCTGACAAGTTACACTTATTATAAATTGTTACAACTTTGTGAGTTTACATTGGCCATACATATAACTTACATCAATTTAAACAGTATAACTTGGGGACAAACCTATCCAAAATTCACTTGAATAGGTTCAGGGGTTTAAAAGTTAGTATGGGCCATAATCCTGAGGCAAGAGGCGGATAAACAGGCCTCTCCAAAACCCAGTGGCGAGGTTGGTTTCGCCACAGGCCCTTTTACAGAGTTGCACAGATACATTTGTCCATTTTTAATGCCTTCCATTACATCAACTTCAAACTTTATGGTGCACTTTCTACATGGAGTGCAATAGGTTATCCTAACCAGGGACCTTTACCCATAGGAAAATGTACTTGGTGTTAGTATCCGGTATGATATGATCATCATCATCATCACATGATGTCATGCACACCGAAGAAGATGGTGTTGGTTGGGTCTGTAAATCAGACAAAGTGAAAAAAACAAAGCAGAAGTTGAGGCTAAGGATGAGGGACAATTTTAGCAGGTACTCTAAGGGCACCTCTAGGACCGGAATATCTGAGATTTAGACACTTGTGGAGCATTTGGCACACATGGAATTGTATGCTTTATCCAGGATTAAAAGAAATCACATGCTCTTGCCATTATTTTTGTCAATTGGCTTTACTTAAAGGGGTTGTCCACTTTTTTCTATTGATGACCTATCCTCAGGATAAGTCATCAATATAAGACTCCCCCATTCATCAGCTGTTTGAAGAGAAAGCAGCATCGCAACTGCAGCGGTGACGCGGTGTAATTACAACTATGGCATCCCTATTCACTTCAATGGGACGGCACCTTCTGTTTAAGTAAATAGGACTGAGCTGCCCCATAGAAGTGAATGGGGAAGCTATAGTTGTAATTACACCTGGTCACTGCTGTAGTCGCAACGGCGATCAGATAAACAGTGAAGAAAAAGCAGAGCTCATATGAGTGCTGCTTTCTCTTCAAACAGCTGGTTGGCGGTGGGGGTGCCGGGTGTCGGACCCCTGCTAATCTGATTTTGATGACCTGATTTTGATTCCACTTGCTTTCAAAATAGAGGGGAGAATTGCACCAATCTTCCATAGTTTGGGTAGGGGCACTTGCAGTTTTAGGAGCTGAAAACATGTTAAGATTATGTCACGAGGATGTCAAGACCCACGCCTGACTCCGTTATACCCGGGGTCAGGAAGTCACAGCGGTTGGCTGCGCGCTCTATGTAAGATAGGGCTGTTTCCTTATGGTAGCTCTCTGGGTTTGCTTTGCAACCCTTTTTGGCTCACTCAGGGATCCGTAGCTCCTTCTCCTCAGCTGTTCCTTGTCCAGCACTCCCTAACCTCCTTATATTCCCCTCTCACATTTCTCTGGTTGCCAGATATAGAGCTTCCTGCCTGGACTTCTATACTGACCCTCTGGAGCTGTGTTGCTGCGTTCTCTGGTTGTTGGTCCAGAACGTTTCCCTCCGGATCCCTGTTGGACCTTTGTGGTCTGCCGTGGTCGCCCACCTGGGTGTATGTGTTTGTCTGTATTATCTGTCCTCTCCCTGGTGTTTCCCTCTTAGTGTCAGTGGTGCGGACTAGCGATCCCACCGGCCCGTTCACTATCTAGGGCTCATTCTAGGGAAAGCCAGGGTTTAGGCCCGTGATCGCCGCACGGGTGAGGAACCCGTCTAGGGACGTCAGGGCAGTCAGGTGCCAGCCGCAAGGTGAGTTAGGGGTCACCACCTTTCCCTCTCCCTTGGGCAGGGCTTTCCCTTTTCCCTCCCTGTGCGTGACGCCGGTCATTACAGATTAGTGTTGAGCGAACATGTTCGGCCGAATACCTGCTCGGCTCGAGCATCGCTATGCTCAGCACATGGCGGTACTCCGCTGAGTACCGCATGTGCTCGAGCGCCATGCTCGAGTCTCCTTCCTGAACGTTTCGTGGCTGCTAAGCAGCCAATAAACATGCAGGTAAATACTGCCATCACTGTAATTCCAGTAGCCATGTTGGCTGATTGGCTGGCCGGAACGCGTCATTGGGTGCTATATAGCACCCAATGACGCGGGTTCGGCTCATTGTGAGTCAGGGAGAGCTGCGCTTAGAAAGGGACAGATAGTGTAGGGAGTGTGATCGCAATATATTCAACAGAAAAACGTTTCAAAGACCCAAAAGTCCTTTTAAGGACTATTGTGTGTGGTGGCAGGCTGGCAGCAATATAATTTAGACAGCAAATTTTTTTTTCCGTACTTTGCAATACTTTTTCAATAAAGGGTGTCTGCAGTGACTTGTGACATCTGTGCTGCAATACCTTCTGTGTTTCAGGGCCAGATATTGGAAAAAATATTACTGACAACAAATATATATATATTTTTCATAATTTTTTCATAATTTATCCACACTTTGCCTATAAACAGTGTCTACAGTGCCTTACAACTACTGGGTGTCCAAGCTGGACACGTGACACGAACTTGCGCTCTACGCTTTGGAGGTGCTGGCCTGCCCTGCTGCCAGCGTTTTGTCTGAGCATGTATTTAGTGCTGCTTGTAGCATTATAACAGATAAGCGTATCCGCCTGTCAACTGAAAATGCTGACAGGTTGACTCATATAAAAATGAACAAGGCCTGGATTGACCATGACTTCTCGACTCCACCAGAGGAATGCTGATGAACATAAAGGCACTTTACATGTGTTGTTTTTAATGTAGTTAATAGACTGTATTCACATGCACCCCTTCCACCACAAACAAGGGTATATGGTTGAATCTTCCTTTTCTCATCCTCCTCCTCCTCTTCCATCATATCAACATGCATTGCTTATTTGTCACATATAATGCCCTTGCATATATGGCCTTCGAATATAATTGTTTAGAGGGTCCGCTCACCAGCAGGCCCTCACATCTAATTTTTTACAGGGTCCGCTCACCAGCAGGCCCTCACATCTTATTTTTTACAGGGTCCGCTCACCAGCAGGCCCTCACATATAATTTTTTACAGGGTCCGCTCACCAGCAGGCCCTCACATATAATTTTTACAGGGTCTGCTCACCAGCAGGCCCTCACATATAATTTTTTACAGGGTCAGCTCACCAGCAGGACCTCGCATATAATTTTTCACAGGGTCAACTCACCTGCAGGCCCGCAACTCAAATCTTTTACAGGGTCAGCTCACCTGCAGGCCTCTCGGGTTTATCGATTCCAAAACCTTAATTAATTTGTGGGCCTGATGATCAGTTTAAGACCTTTTAAGCAGCATCAGCAGCAGCATGGTGATAAAAATGAGTGGCAAGGTGACATACTGTGGAGATGGCAGCATGAGGAGGCCACATAGTGGCACAATGACTGAGTCTGGATAAAAGACTAAGGCCACAGATTGTTTAGAATGATGCAGATGGAAAGAAATCTGTGGAGCTGTATCATGGTCACCTGCAGATTAATGCAGACCAGGGGCATAGCTATAGGGGAAGCTGCAGCTTTGGGGCCCTGACCCAGAAGGGGCCCATTCAGGAGGAGGAGGACTAAAGGATTTGGTCAGGGCCCCCTCAACAGTATTACACAATGAAATTATATACAGTGACAGTATAGACATTGAATAAAACGGATGGAACAGCTGCCGACCCTGGTCTGAGAGAGCGATCTTTACTAGCCACAGGAATGGGGGCGGTATGAAAGGAAGGGGTCGCTAAAAAATTACTGTGGGATGTAGCCCCATTAAAAAAAATTGCTGTGGGGCCCAGTCATTTCTAGCTACGCCATTGATGCAGCCCACAAAAGCAAGTTGGGTTTATCGGTTCCAAAACCCTAATTAAATTGTGGGCCTGGTGATCAGTTTAACCACCTCCCGTCCGCCCATAGGATATAAACGTCCAGGAGGTCTCTATTTCTGAATGGACGTTCCAGAACGTCCGTTCAGAAACTGAAGCTGCACGCTAATCGTGCAGCTGCTGATCAGGTTGCCCGCTGTCAGTGACAGCAGGGCAACCCAGAGAGAAGGCAGGGACAGTGCCCAGGTGTCCCTGCCTTCTGGATCGCTGCATACACAGCGCTCACCGAGTGCTGTGAATGCAGAGCAGGAAGCGCTATGCGCTTCCTGTTCCGTCCCGGCGGTCATGTGACCGCCTGGACCGGAGAGTGCAGGAGCTGTGTGAGGTCTTTCAGAGACCTCGATCAGCCCTGCACTGAGGCTGTACAGTGCTGGATTGCTCTGTACAGCCTCTCTGGGGGGTGTATTTCTCCAGGAGAAATCAACAGTGAAAAAATAAAATAAAAAGTGAAGTAAATGTCCCCCAGAGGTCTTGTATGAACTTATGGGGGACGAAAAGTGTAAAAAATAAATAAATAAATAAAGTGTTAAAAAAAAAAAAAAAAGGTTTCACATGTAAAAAAAAAATTCCCCAAGTAAGGAATAGAAAAACAAAAGTTAAAAATAGAAAAAATAAAATAGTCATATTTGGTATTGCCGCGTCCGTAAAATCTATAAAAATATTACAGGGTGAACACCGTAAAAAAAAAAAACTGTGTCAAAACAAGCAATTTTTGTCACCTTACATCACAAAAAGTGCAACACCAAGTAATCAAATACGCGTATGTCCCACAAAATGGTACCAATAAAACAGTCACCTCATCCCGCAAAAAATGAGCCCCTACATAAGAAAATCTCTCAAAAAATAAAAAAACTGTGCTCTCAGAACATGGACACATTAAAACATAATTTTTTTGTTTCAAAAATGCTATTATTTTGTAACACTTTAATAAATAAGAAAAAGTATATATATTAGGTATCGCCACGTGCGTAACAATCTGCTCTATAAAAATGTCACTTGACTGAACCCCTCAGGTGAACGCTGTAAAAATAAATAAATAGAAACTGTGCTAAAACAACCAATTTTTTAGTCACCTTGCCCCATAAAGTGTTGTAATGAAGGATCAAAAAATCATATGTACCCAAAAATAGTAGCAATTAAACTGGCACCTTATCCCCTAGTTTCCAAAATGGGATCACTTCTTGGAAGTTTCTTCTGTAAGGGTGCATCAGGGGAGCTTCAAATGGGACTTGGCATCTAAAAACCATGTGGAGTTCCTTTTCTTCTGCGCCCTGCCGTGTGCTCATACAGCAGTAAACCGCAGAATCTGGGTAATAAATATTTAGTTTTGTTTGGTGGTTAACCATCGATGTGTTAAAGAAAAAATTGGATTAAAATGGAAAATCTGCCAAAAAAGTGAAATTTTAAAATTTGATCTACATTTTCCTTTAATTCTTGTGGAACGCCTAAAGGGTTAACAAAGTTTGTAAAATCGGTTTTAAGTAACTTGAGGGGTGTAGTTTCTACAATGGGGTCATTTATGGGGGTATCCACTATGTAGGCCCCACAAAGTGACTTCAGACCTGAACTGGTCCTTAAAAAGGGGGTTTTGGCAATTTTCTTAAAAATTTGAAGAATTGCTTCTAAACTTCTAAGCCTTCTAACGTCCTAAAAAAATAAAATGACATTTCCAAAATAATGCCAACATAAAGTAGACATATGGGGAATGTTAAGTAATAAATATTTTATCAGGTATCACTTTCTGTTTTAAAAGCAGAGAGATTGAAATTTAGAAAATTGCGAATTTTTCCAAATTTTTGGTAAATTTGGGATTTTTCCATAAATAAAGGTGAAATATATTGACTCAAATTTATGACTATCATGAAGTACAATGTGTTACGAGAAAACATTCTTTGAATGACTTGGATAAGTAAAGGCGTTCCAAAGTTATTACCACATAAAGTGAGATATGTCAGTTTTGCAAAATTAGGCCTGGTCAGGAAGGGGGCAAATGGCCCAGATGGCAAGTGGTTAAGGCCTTTTAAGCAGCATCAGCAGCAGCATAGTGATAAAAATGAGTGGCAAGGTGACATACTGTGGAGATGGCAGCATGAGGAGGCCACATAGTGGCACAATGACTAAGTCTAGATAAAAGACTAATGCCACAGATTGTTTAGAAATATGCAGATAGAAAGAAATCTATGGAGCTGTTTCACGGTCACCTGCAGATTAATGCAGCCATCAAAATCAAGTTGGGTTTGTCGGTTCCACCTCAGCTCATCAGCACCAACTCAAATCTTTTACTGGGTCAGCTCACCTGCAGGCCCTCGCATATAATGTTTTACAGGGTCAGCTCACCCACAGGCACTCACATTTAATGTTTTACAAGGTCAGCTCACCAGCAGGCCCGCACCTAAAATCTTTTACAGGGTCAGCTCACCTGCAGGCCCGCAACTCAAATCTTTTACAGGGTCAGCTCACCTGCCGGCCTGCAACTCATGCTGCCTTGCTTTGAAGTAGTAGCCGTAGCCGTTTATCAGGCTCCCTCTTCCAAATCGAAAGAATGATTCCCCGTTACCGGTGGTTACCATGTTAGACGCATAAAAGAACATCGAAAGTTGATAGGGAAGATATCCAAATGGATCGTCACGGGGATGTGCGATCAGGCAGAAGTTATCAAGAGTCAACAAAGCGGCAGCAGGACCTCTCCTGTAAAACGTTTCCTCATCCAAAATACTGCAGTGACATTCTCTGTAATTTTTTATTACTCATTCCAATAACAGGGCATCTTAAGAGTCCTGTATTGTTATTTATTGTCACTACCTCCACGAGTCGGGAGTGTGTGTGATTTGCACGCCACCCATTCGCCTTCCTTGGATATGCTAGCCGTTTCTCAGGCTCCCTCTCCGAAATCAAACACTGATTCCCCATTACCCGTAGTTTACAATGGTTTTGAGCTGACAATTACATCGAAAGTTGATAGGCCAGACATCCGAATGGATCGTCGCCGTTATGGGGACATGCCATCACCCCCAGGTTAACTAGAGTCACTAAAGTGTCAGCAGGCCACCGCCCATAATGTTTTAGATGATCAGATCAGCAGGCCCTTGCTCCTAATGTTTTTGAGGGTCACCAGCAGGCCATCAATCATCATTTTTAAAGAGTGTGTATGAAGCCCTCCTTTATGTGTAAGTAAGGATATATCGGAGTGCCTCTTCCTTATATTTTTTGGCAGCACTTGCACTTTATATACAAGTATATATTCAGGAAAGAATGTTTACTATAAATTTTTCCTCTAAAATCAATTATTTTTCCTTGGTTTTGAGAGTATTATTGTCAATATGTAAAAGTGGCATACTATTTGGACAACATAGTTCCCAGCAGCGACCAGCGAGTTCAAGATGCATCCATACATCCTCCCCATGCTGTTACAGAACTTTTTCGGTGGTGTTACCAACAATTTCTTACATTTTCTTATGAACCAAGCACCCTCCCCGCTTCAGAGCAGAGGGTACCTGGTTTAATGCTTGGGTTCTCCTATTGACTTCCATTATACTCGGGTGCTCGGTCGAGCACCCAAATATCATAATGTGTTCGGCCCGAGCCCCCGAGCACTAAGGTACTCGATTAACACTAGTTAAAATTAAAGGGGTTTTCCCGGGGAAGAAAAAAAAAATTAGCACCCGCCTCAGCCAATGATTGGGCATTTCCATACGCTTCCTGTCTGTTGACTCCAGACCAGGAAGTGAAGAGCAGCAGATCAGTATCAGATCAGTATCAGAATGGCATCAGTGGGGAATTGGTGAATTATGTTCATTTTTAATCTCTCTTGGAAACCCCTTTAAACATTGAACTTCTTGTAGATGACCCAGTTTGGTATCAATTGACTTTGACGCCACTGTATTTCAATGATTTGCACCTTAATTACTTCTTTCCACCTCCTTCATATCTTGGAAAGTTTTCTACGGCTTATTTTAATTAATTCTGATCATTTAACTGCATGTAGTAATTAAAACGAAATATTATGTGCTATTTACTAAATGGAATTCAGTTCTGTCACATTATTAACTAGAAATGGGAGAACTGAACCCATTACAACTAAAATAGTTTTAATTTGCTGCAAGGTTAATCAAAAGTATTCTTATCCCTATAAATTACAAACTTCATCAGGACTCTTCTCTCATTTTAGCATTAGTATTCAAGGAACATTCCTACGGCATTTCATTTCATTTCATCCATAGGTATTATACTATGTAATTATCATATTTTTTGGACTTAACTGACTATAGGACAGACCCAAGTTTAGACACTACAAGATATGAAAAAAAAAAAAAACTCTAATTAAAACTTTTCTTGTAGTATAAGGAAGTGATAGGGTTTATGTCCTATAAGAGGGGATACCAAGCAGTTTTCTAATACAGGGCAATTTAATGAAGACTGCTTTCTACATTGTTCACTCTTATACTGTACATGCTTGGCCAAGCTGACTGTGTATGTGTATGGGGGACTTGGGAGAGATAGCAGTTGGCTAAAAGAATGATTCTCTGATAGTTATTAAAGGTTTATGGACCATTTAGTTAAACACACTCTTCCACAGACAGGTAAGCCCCAGATCTGCGGCCACGTGCATTGGCCGCGTGTGGGTTGGCCCCATCGTTATGCTAGGTCCCCTGGATACTGTCGAGGCATTACCACGTGTTGCTGCACCCTGGAAGGGATGTAAATAAGTCCAGAGAGTCACGGTCTGTAGTAAACTAGTGTGCTTTTTTACAGGAGGAACTCAGGTGCAAAACAATATAGGCAAATCATAGGGCTGGCTTCTCTAATCTCCTCCCTGGCAGAAGTAGGGTTTTATGCTGAGGAAAGGCCTGAGCTATGTTCCTCTTTCTCGTCAAAAGGCTGGTACCCTGGCCAAAGGCTGGAGGCCCAGCGTCTGTGGCAGAGTATCCCTGTCTCAGCTTCTTTTTCTGGTAACCCAATAGTCTGGCAGAGTATCCCCCTCAAGGCACTGTTCTTTAACTGCAGAACACTAGGGGATCTGACTGCTCTCCTTATATACAGTTTCTGGCTGAACTAAAACCTTCTAGTGGGAGGGGTGGAGTGGAGAAACTTAGCACAAACAAATTCAATGTTACAACTCCCGTCTCTCATAGACTTACTTCAATGATACCCAATGGCAATGACACAGCAGTTTTTCCAGACAAAAACAAGTCTTACAACAGAGCTAAACCAGACAGTCACAAGGCCAGTCTCACTGGTTTTGGTGGTAAATAAGTCTGGGTTTTTCCCTCCAAAACATGCTCTTCTTCAAACCTTATGGTAGCTCTGGAAAGTAGCTCTGGAAAATGTCCATTAACTCTTTCCACGGTGCTGTGCAATTGAACAGGTTATATATCACACCAAGCATATAAAAAAATGCAGTTACGCAGAATTAGGGCAGGTTCACATTGGCGTTATGGAATTCCATAATAGATTCTATTATAACAGAGTTATAATGGAATATAATGGAATTTTAGGATGGAATACAAAACGGAAGCCTTTAAAGGGAGTCTGTCACCAGCATTTCACTTTTTTAACCCTTCCCACAGCTCCCTAGCATGCTTACAGTTAATAAAAACGTTACCTCTGGCATCAATCCTGGACTTATAGAACCCTCAAAAACGATCTTTCCTGGGTCCTGTTAGTTCTGTGAGCTCAGAACAGTGCTGCATTTCTGTTTGACCTTTCAGTGTATTGACCCCAGCTAGATTCTGGATTAACTCCTTGTCTACTTATTAGGCTTCATATCTTTCTCCTGGCTTTTACTCCTCAGCTTGGTTCTAGTTTAGACCCTTGTACCATTGTAAAAGTCTTCAGACCCTTTGACTTTTTCACATGTTGTTATATGGTAGCCATGTGCTAAAATTTTTAAATAAATTCAAGTTTCCCCCATCAATCTACACTCAATACCCCATCATGAGACAGCAAAACAGAATTTAAACATTTTTTGCAAATTTATTAAAAAGGAAAAAATCTAATTTCACATGGACATAAGTATTCAGACCCTTTGCTATGACACTTGAAATTTAGCTCAGGGGCTTCCCATTTCTCTTGGCTATTGTCTAAATAAAGTCTCACAGCTAACAATGCTTATCCGAGCATAAACAAAGCCATGAGGAGGAAAGAACTGCCTGTAGAGCTCAAAGACAGGATTGTGTGGAAGCGCAAATCTGGAGAAGGGGACAAAAACAAGACCACAGTGGCCTCCATACTTTGTAAATGTAAGAAGTTTGGAATAATCAGGACTGTTCCAAGAGCTGGCTGCCTCACCAAACTAAGTAATCAGGGTATAAGTGCCTTGGTACTTCTTCCAAGACCCTAATAGTCACCTAAAGATCCTGTGTGCAGATAGGAGAAACTTCCAGTAGGTCAACCATCACTGGAGCCTCCACCAATCTGGACTTTATGGCAGAGTGGCCAGAAAGAAACCTCTCCTCAGTAACAGACACAGGAAAGCTGCCTGGAGTCTGGAAAAAAAATCTAAAGGGGTCCCAGACTGTGAGAAACAAGATTCCCTGATCTGATGAAATCAAGATTGAACTTTTTAGCCTCAATTTTAAGTGTCATGTCTAGAGGAAACCAGCCACTGTTCATCACCTACCCAATAACATCCCTACAATGAAGCATGGTGATGACAGCATCATGCTGTGGCGAAGTTGTTCAGTGTCTGGGTCAGGGAGACTGGTCAGGGTTGTGGGAAAGCTGAATTGAGTAAAGTACAGCGATATTCTTAATGAAAACCTGGTCCAGAGCTCTGGACCTCAGACTGGGCCAAAAGTTTACCTTCCAACAAGACAATGACCCCAAGCACAGCAAAGACAACACAGAAGGCAACTTTGTGAATGTCCTAGAATGGCTCAGTCAGAGCCCTGAACCCAATGGAACATCTCTGAAGAGACCTGAAAATGTCTGTCCACCAACAGCCCCCATCCAACCTAACAGAGCCTGAGAGGATCTGCAGAGAAGAATGTCAGATAATCCCCACATCCAGGTGTGCAAACCTTGTGGAATCATCCCCAAGAAGACTGGAGGATGTAATCACTGCCAAAGGGGCTTCAACTAAATCTCGAGTAAAGGGGATGAATACTTATTTCCGGGCTGCAGAGAGTCTTTATAGTGGTGTAGAACACTATGCCTTGCAGTAACACGCATAGGGAGTCTGCTGTGGTAGTGAAACATTACTGTGAGTAAGTATGACATGCAGATGACAGGCGTCGCTCTTAGAATCATTGCATACTTGACTTATTTGGGCAGTCACGGGGCCAAAACTGACCAAATAGCTCAAGTATGAAATCAGCCTTACAGGTTAATGTTAGCGTAAAAAATAGGCGCACTCCTTTTCCACCGTTGTCAGCTGATTCTACATAGATGTCTATAGAACCTGTTCTATTAAACGCTTATACAAGCAGAGCCCCCCCCCCCCCCCCCAACAGAGTGGAGAGGGTGTCAGCAGTAAGTTTGTGTTGACGTCAATGATTATTTTGCCCTTCCTCTGATCTATCAAAACAATAACCCCCAAAAAACTGATCCTGTCTGTGGAGCATCCGCCTTCACTCGGTCAGCATTTGGTCAGTAATCCATCAGTATTGCTAAAGTAAAAAAAAACAGGAGTGGATCCAAAACAGAGATGACACGTGAATGGAATATTTGCATGTCTTCTGTGTTTTGTACCCACTCCTGCTTTTGGCTACCAAATCATCAGCCAATTCTGATGCAAAATAGGGACCATGTCATGCAGGCCTTACAGCTGTTGCATAGACAGGATCCGTTGTGCGTCTCATTTTTCTTTCCTTCTGACAGATCAGAAGAAGGGTAATATAAATGATGATGTCAGCCAAGCCGAAAGGCAAAATAGTGGCAAATTCATGAAGTGGGGAGAGTGGGAACAGCATGAGAAGTCCATAGAGTGGCCCTATGACATACTGGTGAGGTTAAAGCAGCATCAGGAGACCACAGAGTGGCACAATGACAGAGTGTGGAGGTGGCAGCAGCAGCATCAGGAGGAGGCCACAGGTAGGCACAATGACAGTGTGGAGTTGGCAGCAGCATCAGGAGGCCACAGAGTTGCACATTGACAGAGTGTGGAGGTGGCAGCAGCAGCATCAGGAGGAGGCCACAGGGAGGCCCAATGACATGTGGAGGTAGCAGCAGCATCAGTAGACCACAGAGTGGCACAATGACAAAGTGTGGAGGTAGAGGCAGCAGCAGCATTAGGAGGAGTCCACAGGTATGGACAATGACAGTGTGGAGTTGGCAGCAGCATCAGGAGGCCACAGAGTTGCATATTGACAGAGTGTGGAGGTGGCAGCAGCAGCATAAGGAGGAGGCCACAGTGTGGCACAATGACAGTGTGGAGGTGGCAGAAGTACCAGGAGGCCACAGAGTGGCACAATGACAGAGTGTGGAGGTGGCGGCAGCAGCATCAGGAGGAGGCCACAGAGTGGCCCTATGACATAGTGGTGAGGTGGAAGCAGCATGAGTAGACCACAGAGTGGTCCAATGACAGAATATGGAGGTGCAGCAGCATCAGGAGGAGGTCAAAAAGTGGCACAATGACAGAGTGGAGGTGGCAGCAGCATCAGGAGGCCACAGAGTTGCACAATGACAGAGTGTGGAGGTGGCGACAGCAGCAGCATCAGGAGGTGGCCACAGAGTGGCACAATGACAGTGTGGAGGTGGCAGCAGCAGAATCAGGAGGCCACAGAGTGGCACAATGGCGGAGTGTTGAGGTGGCAGCAGCAGAAGCATCAGAAGAAGGCCACAAGGTGGCGCAATGAAATTGTGGAGGTGGCCGCAGCATCAGGAGGCCACAGAGTGGCAAGGTCACATAGTGTGGAGGTGGAAGCAGCATCAGGACACCACAGAGTGGCAAGGTGACATAGTCTGGAGGTGGCAGCAGCATCAGGAGACCACAGAGTGGCAAGATGACATAGTGTGGAGGTGACAGCAGCATCAGCAGACCACAAAGCGACCCGTGACAGAGTGGGGAGTTGGGTGGCAATACCAGTACCAGCTGAAGATGATGGGTTAAAGAAGGAGCACTTGGCATCAGATGTGTGGCATCAGGCGGGTGGCAGCATCAGAATAGTAGCTAAGGCAGGTAGCCGGAGGAAACCGGTCTCTTTTGTCAAAATGTTGGTGTGGCACCATAGATGATCTAGTCTAATGCATCAGGCATTGGTAGGTGGAAATCCTGGCTGATCCACGCCTGATTCATATTGACAAATGTCAGTCTCTCCACATTTTGGGTGGACAGAAGAGTTCTTCTTGGGGTAACTATGGCTCCCGCCGCACTAAACACCCGCTCTATGCCACACTACTGGCTGAGCAGGATACCTTTTCAGGGCAAACTCTGCCAGTTGCAGCCACAAATCCAGTTTGGCTTCCCAGTAGTCCAGCAGATCTTCAATGTTGGGTGGCAGGGTGCTGTCCAACTATGCCACCACCTGCTGGTTCATGTCCTGCTCCAGGTCTAGCTGCTGCTGTTGAGTAGTTTATTCACTAGGCGGGTGAAGAAAGCTGCTCAACAGCGAATCTAGACTCAAGTTGCTGCTGATGGAGCTGGAACTGCTCCATGCCCTTCCCCCCTGCCACAGCAGCCATGGCAGAGTAACGTGAGTGCAGAGGGCCCCCCCGGTTAGACCTGCGAGAGGATGGAGGATGGCGCAGATAGGCAGTGGCCAACTGACTACATATGATGTCTCTACAGTAGTTCAGTTGGTCCTCCCTCTCAGCGGGTGTAAAAAAGATTTACCAGCATCGGTTCCAGGACATGGATCAGTGGTATGACGTTGTTCATCCTGTAGTCCTGGCGACTGACAAATAACGTGGTCTCCTCAAAGAGCCTGAGCAAATGGCAGGTGTCACGCATGAGCTGCCATTGGCTGACATCGAAGTTACACAGGGGAGTACTCCTGTCCGCTTGGATCATCAAGAAATTGTTCATGGCCTTTTTCTGTTCGTACAGTCAGTCCAACATATGGAGGGTGCAAATCCAACGGGTGGAAACATCGCATATCATCCTATGTTGGGAGATGCCGTTCTGCCGCTGCAGCTCAGGGAGGGTGTGCTTTGCGGTGTACGAGTGGCTGAAGTGCATGCAAAGTTTCCAGGCCATTTTTAGGATGTCTTGCAGATGGGTTGAAGACTTCAGGAACCGCTTGACAACCATATTGAACACGTGTGTCATGCAGGCATATGGCTCAGCCCTCCTTGACGCAGCGCCAACAGCATGTTCTTTTCATTGTCGGTAACCATGGTTCCGATTTTGAGTTGTCGCGGAGAAAGCCAGGATTCGATTTCTTGATGAAGGACACGGAGCAGTTCCTCCCCTGTGTGACTCCGTTCAACCAGGAAAACAAGGTGCAGAACATTGTGACACCGCTGTGCCCTGCACATGTGGTATGCTGGAGGGGCACTGTGAATTGTCCCTGCAGTGGAGGCTGAGGACACGGTGGAGGATGAGGAGGCAGAGGCGGAAGGAAATTGTCGCAGGACCAACGGCGTGAGAACGTGGAGGCGGAAGCAATGTCACCTGGCCTAGTTGCTGGTGTGGCTGGGCAGGAATCACATTCACCCAGTGGGCCGTAAAGGACATGTATTGTCCCTGACCGTAGCTAAAGCTCCACACATCGGCGCTGCTGACCTTCTGTTCTACATACAGTACAGACCAAAAGTTTGGACACACCTTCTCATTCAAAGAGTTTTCTTTATTTTCATGACTATGAAAATTGTAGATTCACACTGAAGGCATCAAAACTATGAATTAACACATGTGGAATTATATACATAACAAACAAGTGTGAAACAACTGAAAATATGTCATATTCTAGGTTCTTCAAAGTAGCCACCTTTTGCTTTGATTACTGCTTTGCACACTCTTGGCATTCTCTTGATGAGCTTCAAGAGGTTGTCCCCTGAAATGGTTTTCACTTCACAGGTGTGCCCTGTCAGGTTTAGTAAGTGGGATTTCTTGCCTTATAAATGGGGTTGGGACCATCAGTGGCGTTGAGGAGAAGTCAGGTGGATACACAGCTGATAGTCCTACTGAATAGACTGTTAGAATTTGTATTATGGCAAGAAAAAAGCAGCTAAGTAAAGAAAAACGAGTGGCCATCATGACCTGGCCTCCACAGTCACCGGACCTGAACCCAATCGAGATGGTTTGGGGTGAGCTGGACCGCAGAGTGAAGGCAAAAGGGCCAACAAGTGCTAAGCATCTCTGGGAACTCCTTCAAGACTGTTGGAAGACCATTTCAGGGGGACTACCTCTTGAAGCTCATCAAGAGAATGCCAAGAGTGTGCAAAGCAGTAATCAAAGCAAAAGGTGGCTACTTTGAAGAACCTAGAATATGACATATTTTCAGTTGTTTCACACTTGTTTGCTATGTATATAATTCCACATGTGTTAATTAATAGTTTTGATGCCTTCATAGTCATGAAAATAAAGAAAACTCTTTGAATGAGAAGGTGTGTCCAAACTTTTGGTCTGTACTGTACGTGTACAGGGCTGGTACTGCCACCTTGGCTCGGCACAAGCCATCAGTTCTCTGAAAGGTGCAGAGTCCACCACTTGGAAATGGAGGGACTGCAACACCAGCAACTTGGCCAGGAGCACATACAGCTTCTGCGTCATTGGATGAGTGCACACATACTGTTGTGTCTTGGCAATTGTGCTTTGGTGATCTATTGCTGACGGAATGACTGACGAGGTGGAGCAGGAGCATTAGGACCAGCAGATGATGGGAAGGACAGACAGCTCCCTTTGGCTGAGGTAGTGGAGCCGTGACTGCCTGAAATCGGGTGCGTGCCACTGGGTGATGCAGCGGTTTCTGCAGTAGGCTGGACCAACACATCAGAGCCGCAGCTCTCCTAGGCCACTTTATGGTGACCCTGTATATGTTGACGCAGGGCAGTGGTGCCAACATTGGCCCTGCGTCAACATATACAACTTGGAAATGGAGGGACTGCAGTACCAGCAACCATCCAACCTTCTCCTGACAATTGTCCGGTCCCAAGATTCGACTCCTATATAAAGAGAAGACATGAGAATTCATATTACTATTACTATTTTTATTTATTTATTTTCATATTTACTATTTATTGTTATTTTATCCATAAGAGGACTCTTTTCAGGGTTTTACTTGCTCTTAAATCAAAGAAGTTAAAAATTTATGATTAGGATAGAACCGCATCATAAACGCATCAGAATCGCATTATGATTCTTGTTGCGTTTTATGTTTTTTTGGTTCTTATACCTTGAAATATGTGAGTGTATATCTTTCTCTTTCAATTTTCAAGCTGCAATATAACTTTAAAAAAAAACCTATGTAGTGCTATTCATTAAATCCATGTCATATTTTGGAAAAGACTGAGCCCCTTATAAATAAGGGGGATCATGGGAGATAAGTGACCACTGAGGAAGGGACCGTCATTAGTCCCGAAACACGTATGGTACCGCTCTCCCATGAAAGGACAAGAATACCTTTAATTGTTAATACCAGGATGGCATCGCTGGATCACAATATAGCATTAGGGAAATATCTGCAATAAAGATACCGGGGGTTATCACAAGCCACTGAATACAGAACCTGCCCGCGGGAAAGACGGCATTGGTTACAGAGTGAACCGGCACCGGAATAAAGGCAAAGGTCAGCGTACGGTGCAAGCCGGCGTGATACAGACAGGCGGTGGGAACACTAAGCCGTAAATGTGTTAACAGCTACACTGAGAATGCAGTGTCCTATACAAGACGGCGTATATGCATGAAACCTTTTGAAAATGAAAATTTTACTACAATCATTGTTCTAAGTGACTGCATGGGAATCCTGGAGTAGGTTTGGAATGAGCTATTCTTTTGGGTACGGCCGCATATGAAGTGAGAGACTGTACGCTATTCATAATTGGAAGATTGCATATACCATAGGATCGCTATATTTTGTTGTCCACCTCCTGCATTTTCTATTATTTTATTGAGCTTATTGAATAGCTTGTTGTGCTATCTACATTTATTTATTTATTAATTTTAATAATTTAGCTTTGATTATTGGCCCAACTATCAGTGAGTGCCCAGTTGTTATATAATTAGTAAATTAAATGATGCCATTAAAATATTAAACTTGTCCTGCAAATAAATAGAAACATAGAAACATAGAATGTGTCGGCAGATAAGAACCATTTGGCCCATCTAGTCTGCCCAATATACTGAATACTATGGATAGCCCCTGGCCCTATCTTATATGAAGGATGGCCTTATGCCTATCCCATGCATGCTTAAACTCCTTCACTGTATTTGCAGCTACCACTTCTTCAGGAAGGCTATTCCATGCATCCACTACTCTCTCAGTAAAGTAATACTTCCTGATATTACTTTTAAACCTTTGCCCCTCTAATTGAAAACTATGTCCTCTTGTAGCAGTTTTTCTTCTTTTAAATATTCTCTCCTCTTTTACCTTGTTGATTCCCTTTATGTATTTAGCAGTTTCTATCATATCCCCTCTCTCGTCTTTCTTCCAAGCTATACATGTTAAGGTCCTTTAATCTTTCCTGGTAAGTTTTATCCTGCAATCCATGTACTAGTTTAGTAGCTCTTCTCTGAACTCTCTCCAAAGTATCAATATCCTTCTGGAGATATGGTCTCCAGTACTGCGCACAATACTCCAAATGAGGTCTCACTAGTGCTCTGTAGAGCGGCATGAGCACCTCCCTCTTTCTACTGGTAATTCCTCTCCTTATACACCCAAGCATTCTGCTAGCATCTCCTGCTGCTCTATGACATTGTCTGCCTACCTTTAAGTCTTCTGAAATAATGATCCCTAAATCCCTTTCCTCAGATACTGAGGTTAGGACTGTATCACTGATTTTATATTCTGCTCTTGGGTTTTTACACCCCAGGTGCATTATCTTGCACTTATCAACATTAAATTTTAGTTGCCAGATTATTGACCATTCCTCTAGTTTTCCTAAATCCTTTTCCATTTGGTGTATCCCTCCAGGAACATCAACCCTGTTACAAATCTTTGTGTCATCAGCAAAAAGACACCTTACCATCGAGGTCTTCTGCATTTTTGCTGATAGATATTAAACAATATGGGTCCCAGAACAGATCCCTGAGGTACCCCCATATGGCTATTAGTGATGAGCGGGAGGTGCCATATTCGATTTTGCGATATTTCGCGAATATTCGATTGAATATTCGTTTTATATTCGTCAAAATCGAATATTCGTAATTATTTAATTTATCGCAAATAATATGCCATTAAATTAATCGTACGATTTTTTTAATATTTTTTTTTTATGTATAAGGCAACGTTCCTATGACTATGGCTAGGCTAATATGTGTATTTTACTTAATTCTTAATATTGCTCTAACTTAGTCTTTTAGAATATTCGTAATATTCTAAAAGACGAAGTTAGAGCAATATTACGAATTTTCGTAAAATACACATATAGATTGTAATTTAGCTAATATAGTGCTATAATATTTTTTTTTGCCTCTTCTGAACTTCAGTTTTGGAAAATATGTACACTATTAAAAAAATTACTATAGCAGTATATTAGCTAAATTACAATCTATATGTGTATTTTACGAATATTCTTAATATTGCTCTAACTTCGTCTTTTAGAATATTCGTAATATTCTAAAAGACGGAGTTAGAGCAATATTACGAATATTCTAAAAGACGAATTTAGAGCAATATTAAGAATATTCGTAAAATACACATATAGATTGTAATTTAGCTAATATACTGCTAAAGTAATTTTTTAAATAGTGTACATATTTTCCAAAACTGAAGTTCAGAAGAGGCAAAAAAAAATTGACAAAAAAAAAAAAAAGGATTATAGCAGTATATTAGCTAAATTACAATCTATGTGTATTTTACGAATATTCTTAATATTGCTCCAACTTTGTCTTTTAGAATATTACGAATATTCTAAAAGACGAAGTTAGAGCAATATTAAGAATATTGAAAAATACGAAGTTAGAGCAATAATATTCCACTTTGGCTTACTACTCCCCGACAAGCGTCCCCGTCACCATGGGAACGCCTGTGGGTTAGAATATACCATCGGATCTGAGGTTTTACGATCTCAGGGAAAACTCAAATCCGATGGTATTTTCTAACCCACAGGCGTTCCCATGGTGACGGCGACGCTTGTCGGGGTGTTTGTTGTATGCTGAAGTTGATTAAATAACTATTTTGTCATGCGCTCGGGCACACATATTAACCATTACGATTTTTCTGTTGTAATATTCGTGAACTCGAATATTATAACCGAGATTTTTGGTTTCGATTAGAATAGGACGAATATTCTAAAATTGAATATACAGCAATATATTCTTTATTTCGAATATTCCGGTCCATCTGAAAACGTGATTCCTTCCAGCTTCAATTCAGTTGCTTGTGGGCCAATGGCTCATTGACCCACAAGCAAGAAGCAGGGAGGAATCATATATTTTCAGATGAAAAAAAATAAAAAATACGAATATTCGATTTCGCGAATATATGGAACTATATTCTAAATATTCGCAAAATCTCGAAATTGCGATATTCGAGATAAAAATTTGAAATTCGAATATTCGCGCTCAACACTAATGGCTATATGAACAGAAAGATTGGCTCTTGGAATGCAGGGGGGAAGAAACAAAAATGCAAAAACGAAAACAGGCCCAGTCATTAAAGGGTTAATGGTTGTCAACGAGTTATCTTTTACCAGGTCTACCAGTGGAGATAGGGATCTATATCTGCAATAGATCATACTGTGCAGTGGAGGTGTGAACTGAAGAGAATGATAATGTATAATGTTCTGGGGGTTCTATTATATTCCATGCATGAAGATTTCCAGATTCCACCTTTTACTTGCAACCAAGCTAATCCGTAAGTTCTCAATTTCTTAGCTATAGAGACAAGTGACAAGAACAAATGTTGAAGCAGGTGCCATAATATGTCATTGGCATGCGGCAGGCTGAACATTGGAAGCAATAGTGTTTATCTCGCAAAGTATCCAAAATATTCATAGATTCTGCAACCAGAATAAATTTATTGCCTGCTATAAATGATAGAAGATTTTGATAAACTGCTTTTCTGACCTTGGAGAGCTTGGCTGGCATATTAAGGCTCACGGATACAAAGTATATGCAGGCGGTGACTGTGATTTGCTGTTACATCCTGACGGGGACAATCCTGTATAGCAAACGTCCAGCAGAAGCGCCTTAGGCTAGATTCACACTACCAGTAAATTCTTCCGGCATAGTTGGATACTACCTGACCCTGCTGTAGCCCATTGACTATAATGTCACATGGTCGGTACAGGCTGTTTACGGCATTAGTGCGGGGATTTGGACGGACAAAAAAAGCACTGCTTGCAGCGGATCCCCGCAGAGTACCATTATATGCTGTATACAAAAATTAGGAGCAAGGGCCTTCTGGTGACCCTCTAAAACATTAGGGGCGAGGGCCTGCTGCTGAGCTGACATCTAAAACATTATGGGCGAGGGCGTGCTGCTGAGCTGACCATCTAAGACATTATAGGCAAGGGCGTGCTGCTGAGCTGACCATCTAAAACATTATGGGTGTGGGCCTGCTGTCGAGCTGACCATCTAAAACATTATGGGCGAGGGCCTGCTGCTGAGCTGACTCTCTAAAACATTAGGGGCGAGGGCCTGCTGCTGATCTGACCATGGAAAAAATTATGGGCGAGGGCCTGCTGCTGAGCTGACCATCTAAAACATTATGGGCGAGAGCGTGCTTCTGAGCTGACCATCTAACCACGCTTTCCTCTGGTGGAGTAGAGAAGTCAGGTGCAATCCAGGCCTTGCTCATTTTGATAACTGGTCAGCATTTTCAGTTGACAGGCGGATGCGCTTATCAGTTATTATGCCCCCAGCAGCACTAAATACCTGCTCTGACAAAACGCTGGCAGGAGGGCAGGCCAGCACCTTCAAGGCGTATCGTGGCCATTTCGTGCCATGTGTCCAGCTTGGACACCCAATAGTTGTAAGGCACAGAGGGATCATTGAGGACGCAGACACGGTCTGCTACGTACTCCTTCACCATCTTCCAAAATTTTTCCCTCCTTGTGACAGTAGGCCGCGCATCAGGGTGAGGGTGCTGGCGGGGTGTCATTAAACTGTCCCAGGCCTTGGAGAGTGTTGCCCTGCCTCTGTTGGAACTGCTGTGTATTCCCCTCGTCTCCCCTCCTCAATTTCCCAAGGAACTACGTACTCTGCCGCCAGCGTTGTCAGCCTGAAATTTTTGAAGCAATTTTTCCACAAGGACCTTCTGGTATTGCACCATTTTGCTAGTCCTCTCCACCACAGGAATGAGATATGAGAAGGTCTCTTTGTAGCGGGGGTTGAGAAGGGTGAACAACCAGTAATCGGTGTTGGCAAAAATGCGTATAACGCGAGGGTCACGGGAAAGGCAGAATAACATAAAGTCAGCCATGTGTGCCAGAGTCCCTACAGACAAGACTTCGCTGTCCTCATCAGGAGGATGACTCTCAATCTCCTCATCCTCTTCCCATCCACACTGAACAGATGGAATAAACCTGCTATGGTTACTACCCTCTGTAGCGGAGGCAACTGTCTCCTGCTCCTCCTCCTCATCATCATCCTCCAATTCGTGCTGAGAGGATGAACGGAGGGTGGTCTGGCTATCACCCTGTGTACTGTCTTCCCCCATTGCCTTCATTGTGAGCAGCGAGCGTTTCAGTAGACACAGAAGTGGGATGGCTACGCTGATAATAGCGTTATCGCTGCTCACCATCTGTGTTGATTCCTCAAAGTTGCGTAAAACCTCACAGAGGTCAGACATCTATGCCCACTCGTCACTTGTGAAGAGCGGAAGCTGACTGGAAAGGCGACGACCATGTTGCAGCTGGTATTCCACTACTGCCCTCTACTGCTCACAAAGCCTGGCCAACATGTGGAACGTGGAGTTCCAGTGCGTGCTCACGTCGCACAACAGTCGCTGAGCTAGTGTAATGACCGGCGTCATGCAAAGGGAGGGAAATGGGAAGGCCCTGTCCAAGGGAGAGGAAAAGATGGTGACCCCTGACTCACCTTGCGGCTGGCACCTGACTGCCCTGACGTCCCTAGACGGGTTCTTCACCCGTACGCCGATCACGTGCCTAAACCCTGGCTTTCCCTGAGATGAGCCCTATGTAGTGAACGGGGTGGTGGGAACACTAGTCCGCACCACTGACACTAAGAGGAAAACACCAAGGAGAGGACAGACAATACAGACAAACATATAATCCCAGGTGGGCGACAACAGCAGACCACCAAGGCCCAACAGGGATCCGGAGGGTAACGTTCTGGAACAACAACCAGGGAACACAGCTACACAGCTCCAGTTGGTCAGTATAGAAGTCCAGGCAGGAAGCTCTATATCTGGCAACCAGAGAAGTGAGAGATGGGAATATAAGGAGGTTGGGATTGCTGGACAAGAAACAGCTGAGGAGGATAAGCTACGGATCCCTGAGTGAACCAAAAAGGATTGCAAGGCAAACCCAGAAAGCTACCATTAATAAACAGTATTGTCTTTAGACATAGAGCGCGCAGCCACCCGCTGCGACTTCCTGACCCCGGGTATATCGGAGTCAGGCGTGGCTCTTGACACCCTCGTGACAGCTAGCAATTGCAAGTGCTGCTGCAGCGCTGCCAGACCAGCGGCAGCTGTAGATGACTTTCGAAAATGGGCACACACGCAGCGCACCTTCACCAGTAGCTCAGGCAAATTGGGGTAGGTTTTGAGAAATCGCTGAAGCACTAAGTTTAACACGTGGGCTAGATATTGTATGAGTGTGAGCTTGCCGAGCTCTAAAGCCACCACCAAGTTACGGCCATTATCAGACACAACCATGCCTAGTTGTAGGTTGAGTGGCGAGAGCCACAGCTCAGTCTGGTCCCTTATACCCTGCCACAGCTCTGCAGCAGTGTCCTGTTTGTCAACTAAGCAAATAAGTTTCAGCACGGCCTGTTGCCGCTTCCCCACTGCAGTGCTACGCTGCTTCCAACTACTGACTGATGGCTGACTGGTGCTGCAAGATGACAATTCAGAGGTGAAAGTGGAGGTGGAGGTGGAGGAGGAGAAGGGGGGGTTGCAACCACTAATGTAGGTGCTGGCGGAAATCCTGATGGAAGTAGGGCCTGCAATCCTTGGCGTCGGTAGCTCCTGTGCCATCCCAGGGTGCGACTTGCTCCTGACCTCCACAACGTTCATCCAGTGGGCCGTCAGGGAAATTTAGCGTCCCTGGCCAAAAGCACTTGTCCATGTGTCAGTCTTTAAGTGGACCTTCCCAATAACTGCATTGGTCAGGGCACGGGTGATGTTACGGGACATGTGCCTTCCCCCGTGTAAAGTGGGAACGGCACACCGGGCAAAATAGTGGCGGCTGGGGACTGTGTAATGAGGGACAGCCGCTGCCATTAGGCTGCGGAAAGTCTTAGTGTCCACAAGCCTAAATGGCAATATTTACAGGGCCAGCAATTTGGAAAGGTGTGCATTTAGTGCTATGGCCTGTGGGTGGGTAGCTGGGTATTTGCGCTTTCGTTCACATGCCTGGGGTATGGACATCTGTACGCTGTGCTGGGACACAGGGAAAGAGGAGGCAGTAGTGTGACCCGCAGACACAGATTGTGGACCCAGGTGTTCGGCCGACCTATTAGGGTGCTTTGATGCCATGTGGCAGATCATGCTGGTGGTGGTGAGGTTGCTAATGTTTATGCTCCTACTCATTTTGGTATGGCACAGGTTGCAAATTACAATTCTTTTATCGTCCGCGCTTTAATCAAAAAAGCGCCAGACTGCGGAACACCTACCCCTTGGCAAGGGAGATTTTCACAAGGAAGTGCTCTGGGGAACAGTAGCGGGCCTGCTAGTTGTGGCCCCCCTTCTCCCTTTTGCCACCCCACTGCCTCTTCCAGCCTGTTGCGGTGCTGCGGATCCCTCCCCCTCTGAACTGCTGTCCTCGCTCAGCTTGCCACATTCCCAGGTTGGGTCAGTGATTTCATCGTCCACTACTTCCTCACCCTGGTCATCCCCCTGACTTGTTGACCTAACAACAACCTCAGTTATTGACAACTGTGTCTCATCCTTATCATCAACCTCTTGAGACACTAATTGCCGTTGACTTATTGGCAACTGTGTCTCATCATCATCATCATCATCCTCATGAAGCACTAATTTCCGTTCCCCACCGCCATCTTCTTCTGACTGTGGATGCTCAAGAGTTTAGGAACCAGGGCACAATATCTCCTCATGTCCCTCTTCAAGCGGGTTCTGTGAGAGGCCCAAATCAAGGAATGGCGCTGAAAAGAGCTCCTTGGAATATCCGAGTGTAGGATCACTTGTTTGCAAAGACTCTCCATGGTGGGAGGAAGAATGATCAGGGCGAGGATTGTGTTGACCAGACTCCTGGCTACTGAGACTGGACTTGGTGGAAGACAGGGTGGTGCTTAACCGACTGGAAGCATAATCTGCTGCAATCCAACCGACCACCTGCTCGCACTGGTCTGACTTAGAGAGTGGTGTCCTGCGCCCACTGCTCCTGGGGGGGCCCACTGTGCCAGCTCACTCCTGCAGCTGTATAGGTCACAACTGTCCCGGGTGGCTGCCTGCATGTCCCGGCTTATGATAAGCCCGGCCATGCAGGCAGTGTTCTGCCTCTCACTCACTGTGCCAGTCTGCGATGCTGCGTCCTTGACTCCGCCTCCTCACACAGCCAGGGAAAAGAGCTCGGGAGCCTTGAGAGAGAGACTTGCAGAACGAAGGGCCGGGTCCCAGGAAAATAACCCGATCATTGCCTCCTCCATCTGCAGTCTTCCGTGCTTCTGACATGCCCCAAGTTCTTCTGTGATCACCAGAGGGTTACCACTCAGTGTGGCTGCTCCTGCCTTTCTACCATCACTGCAGAGTTGGTTCCTGTCCTGCTTGCTGCTGGCCTGTCTTCCAACTAGTAAGGTCCTTTTTTTTCTTTCTTTTGTCCAGTTGTTCAATTTTAACCCCTTCAGGCTCAGCCATGTCACAGTGACTGAGCTTTTTCCATTAGCCAAATAGTAAGTCTCAGCCAGCACCACTCTCATCCCATGATGTCCCATTTACTTATAATTAGGACACGCTGTAAGATTTAGCATGGTCAAGTAGTACTTGTCCATGCTAAATCTTTAGAGCGTGTCCTTAGTAGGTGTTGTCAGTAGTTACTGTCACTCATCGCTGCTGTCACCACCAAGTGTCGCTGATGACCCACCTTTAGGGTCCAGTCACACGACCGTAATTCTGGGTCCACATCCGTGCCACAATTTTGGGTAATGTGTGCGGACCCATTCATTTAATTCGGGCTGCAAAATATGCGGACCACGACAGTTGTCAGTGTTCCCTGTACAGAAAGAGAAGAAGGGGGCCTGTATAGAAAGGATCAATATGAGGCTTCGTTCACATCACCGTTCAGCCTTTCCGTTCTCCTGCTCCGTTTAGGAGCAGGAGAACGGAAAGGACGGATTCGGCACATAACTGCCTCTGCTTGCTCCATCAGCAGCACGGCCACTTCCCGTCCCTTACTGCTCGCCTTCATCATATTAATTGGTATATAAGCTTGCAAGTATGTCACACGTACAGTAGCGCAGTTTTTTAAAGTGTATGCGCAAATAAATTACACTCAATGTCACAGATATTTGGGATACGAAAATGTTCTACAGGAGAGATACCACAGGTAATTTCGCTGCATTCAACAGCGGCTAAGAAAAAATTACAGTCAATGTCACAGATATTTGGGATGCGGAAACATCATACAGGGGATGTAGAGCAGGTAATGTCTCTGTCCGCAGCGTCTACCGAAAAAGTACACTGGATGTCACAGATATTTTTAGTATGCGCACACGTTATACAGGAGATGTATCACAGATAATGTCGCTGACTGCAGCGGCCAAACAATTGCA